>NW_004949098.1:6705293-6733684 GCF_000317375.1 Microtus ochrogaster
GGGAGGGAAGGAAGGAAGGAAGGGAAGAAGGATGAAGGAAGGAAGGAAGGAAGGAAGGAAGGAAGGAAGGAAGGAAGGAAGGGAAGAAGGAAGGAAGAAAGGAAGGAAGGAAGGAAGGAAGGAAGATTGACACATATTAGGGTGACACTGTATTATGGTAGACTACGTGTACAAGGTCCTAGGTTCAGTCCCGAGGACTATCAGAAAATTAGTAAATAACAAACAGAAACAAAAAGCCCACTCTAAGTGACACAAAGATGCTAGAGAGATGGCTCACCAATTAAGAGCATCTACTCTCCCAAGAGTACTGGAGTTCAGACTCCAGCATCCATACCTGTCCCTCTATATCAAAAAGATCTGATGCCCTGTTCTGGCCTCCATAGACATCTGCACACACACATAACACACATGCACATATACACAAACAAACATACACATAAATAACAAAAATTATTCAAAATTTGTTTGAATAGTATTTAGTATTTGAATAGTTTATTTAGTGGGTTATAAAGAGGGAAGTGAAGGGAATAAATATTATATAAACAGCAACATATTTATGTCAGAATGACTGTGATGATGTTTTTGCACAATGAAAAGTATTTTTAAGACTATGAAAGGCAGTGTGAGAGAGAAATTTGATAACTTGTATTTGTCTTCACACTTTTATAACTTTCAGGCATACACCTTAATAACTTGCATTTGTATATCTTAAAGCACCCTTTATCTAGAACACGTTAAGAAGTTATACTGAAATTTGTTTGATGAGTTTGTCCTTTTAAACTGATAAAGCCTCTTAGATATCAAACTGAATCAGAGATATTTGAGAAGGATAAAATTTACTTGAGTTATTGATTAAAAAACGACAGAGAACTTACTCGGTTGTCTACTTAGAGCTCCTCCTCAGAGTCTTCCATCGCCACTGAGGGTTGTATTTGCCTTTTGTTGTTAGAAGCAGGTCCCGCCAGAGTCCAGAAGATCCTGTGTGTTTGAAAATTTTTAAGAAGACAAGCCTACCTTGACCTGAGCAGCTAGGCTTTCTATGCAAGTGATTATATCCACTGTCTGGAGATCTTCAGTTTAGATGAAAGGCAATTTTGCCCAGTGGTTAGCACTTTCACTTGATGAAGCAAGTTGTGGAAGGACATTGCTTTGTGCCCACCTGTCTTCTGTCTTCTTTTGAGGAAATAGAGTGCTGCTGCTAGGAGCCAACCTGTCTCTCTGTTATGAAAGGTCTTTTAATAATTAAACATTGAAATGCCATATTCCCCAGATTTCTGAGCAGTTGAGGACTGTTTATCCAGTATAGATAAATTATAACTACAGCATAGGATCTGCCTGGAGAGCTGGGTCCAAATTTAACTGTACTAGTTCTCAACTTAACAGGTAAGATTTATACTTATGAAAAGTAAAGAAGAATAAAACTGTTTGCAATAGAAGCTTAATGGTAGAACTGACAATAGTGAAGAACAGTTCAACATACCCTAAAGCAGGGTTGGACTACATATAGAGCATTCAAGCACATACCAGTCCAGAACATGAGACCCAGAGCTCTCCCAGTCTGGAATGAGATGCAATGAACAGACAATTATAACCTTTAACAGTAAATATATGTACATTTATACTCAGTTGAATGCAAGTTTTCTACACATACACACACAGAGTTAAAGCTAACTTATATTTATACATAGTTAACTCAAGTCACATGTACACACACACATACACATACACACACACACACACATTAAATGAAAGCTGGGCAAAGTGGGTGCTTTTAGTGGACCCTACCAAAAGCATGTCACTGCACAAAACACACATGTAACAGAGTCAGCAAAAGAAATTTACAGAAAAATACCATAAATAAACCGTGAGACTAGGGAAGGAATACCTCAGTAAAGAGGGCGGAACTTGGTCACCTGACCTGTTTTTGGTCAAGATGGTGGTGTGATCACCTGACCTGCCCATAGTCAAAATGGTGGGGAGGTCACCTGACATTAGTCAAAATGGCAGCAGTCCTGTGTTGTATAGGGAAATCATGTTTTTGAGCTGCAGTAGGAATTTTAAAAAGATATCAATAACAAGAGAGACATAGAGGTTGTGGAGAACATACATTTAAAACAGAATTACATCCCTATGGCCACACTATTCACACATGAAGTAAAGAGGAGAATTACTCAGCACTGTGAGCTGCCATGTCTCTGAGCTGCAGCACCACCAGATGTGGCCAGGAGCAAGGGTTGGAACTAGAAACAGCTGCCTTGCAGAGCTGACTAATCTTGCCAGTTTCTGTGGGACCAGCAGTAGTGGTGGCAGGAATAGAATAGAAGTAATAGAGGTGAGAAGGAATACAAGCTAGAAAAATAACATTTACTGGTGGGTGGGGATGGGGCTGCCCAGCAAAAGGAAAAGCAGATAGGCATGGGATGCTGGCAGGACACCAGAAGTCCTGTTTGCTGGTAGAAATTAGAAAGCTCCCACTTTAGTTGTTATTTAAGGGGTACAGAGGTCATTTGTTAATGCAAAGGTGGGTAAGGAGTCTGTTAAAAATGTGAGAAAGGGGAAAACCCAAAGGCAACTAAGCAGGATGTCTCTGCAATCTTGCATTGGTTGAAGGACCACCCCAAATGGCCTGAAAGGATCAAAACTCTAAACAGTGGCAGTAGGACCACTTCTGAGAGTCTGAACAGTGGTGGCACCAAATCTCAGTCTTTAGCCATAGGGACCACCCAGAGATGAATGTGAATCGACTTGGAGAAGGGAACCTTACAATTGTAGTGATGGAACAGGCTACAATGTTGGAAACTGGTCTAAGTCCAGGGTCCCAAAGTGTCCATGTCTTCAGCAGTCCCACTCGTGGGTAGGAGGGAACATGGAGAGAGCCTGGCAGAGTCATGTACCAATGTTATCATTTATAAACACATGGTGTGGAGTACTGGTTCCATGAGGGCCAGTGGTCCCATGAGGGCCAGTGACAGTTCACCTGAGGCCTTGGTGGGTCCCCTTGGAGGGTGGGAGACTGTGGTGGGTGAGAAACAGACAAATATATCATATATAGAGAGAGTTTGGGTATAGAGTTTATTTACTAAGTTACGGAGGGGGAAAGAAAGGGGAGAAGCAGAAAGGGAGAAAGGGGGAGAGAAGGGAGAGACACAGAAGCTGCTTCTCCAGAAGAAGGGCAAAGAGAGAGAGAGAGAGAGAGAGAGAGAGAGAGAGAGAGAGAGACAGAGACAGAGACAGAGACAGAGACAGAGAGACAGAGAGAGAGAAAAGAGAGGGCCCACTTGCCTCAGCAGAAGGGGAGAAGGGGGGTTGGTAGTGGGTGGGACTTGTCTCTTAAAGAGACAGGGTACCCAGGTGACAGACCAGGCCAGCAGATTATAACAATTCAGGTTAAAAAAATAAACAAAATATATCTCTGTTCTACATGGGCCTCCTTAATGTACCTCTTTCTTTCCCACTGAAGTAACACTGTTCTTTTGATCCAGAAAGCATTAGTTGCCAAGCAGTTCATGAGAGGCCAGTTTATTAACCCATGCTGTGTTTAGACTAAAACCCCTCACGTCTATGAGATGAGTCAATGAGATGAGTCAACTTACATCTTTGCAGTGGCCACATTCTTAGGAAAATAACTTGTCAGAAGAAATGATTAAACAGGAATAGGTTTGACTTCAATGCTGCCCGGCTGGTGAATTATATTTTTAGAACAATCAGTTTAAATCCTACAGATTGAAATTGTGCTGCTCGCTAACTGCCTAGGCGATTTGGCATGAAATCTAATTTGCTTTAACATGCATGCAGGTTTTTGGATTCACCTTCTTATTTAGCTTCTCTAGGATCGCGAATTATAAGCTCAATGTCCTTTATTTATGGCTAGAAACCAAATATGAGTGAGTACATCCCATGTTCCTCTTTTTGGGTCTGGCTTACCTCACTCAGGATAGTGTTTTCTATTTCCATCCATTTGTATGCAAAATTCAAGAAGTCCTTGTTTTTTACTGCTGAGTAATACTCTAATATGTATATATTCCATACTTTATTCATCCATTCTTCCATTGAAGGGCATCTAGGTTGTTTCCAGGTTCTGGCTATTACAAACAATGCTGCTATGAACATAGTTGAGCATATACCTTTGTTGTATGATAGGGCCTCTCTTGGGTATATTCCCAAGAGTGGTATTGCTAGATCTAGGGGTAGGTTGATCCCGAATTCAAAGACAAACATATAGGCATCCTCCTGAATATTAACCTTCATCAGGCGATGAAAGCAGACAGAGACAGAGACCCACATTGGAGCACGGGACAAAAATCTCAAGGTCCAAATCAGGAGCAGAAGGAGAGGGAGCACGAACAAGGAACTCAGGACCGTGAGGGGTACACCCACACACTGAGACAATGGAGAGTTCTATCGGGAACTCACCAAGGCCAGCTGGCCTGGGTCTGAAAAAGCATGGGATAAAACCAGACTTGGTGAACATAGCGGACAATGAGGACTACTGAGAACTCAAGAACAATGGCAATGGGTTTTTGATCCTACTGCACATACTGGCTTTGTGGGAGCCTAGGCATTTGGATGCTCACTTTACTAAACCTGGATGGAGGTGGGTGGTCCTTGGACTTCCCACAGGTTAGGGAACCCTGATTGCTCTTCGAGCTGATGAGGAAGGAGGACTTGATTGGGGGAGGGGGAGGGAAATGGGAGGCGGTGGCGGGGAGGAGGTAGAAATCCTTAATAAATAAATAAATTACAAAAAAAGGCTTTAAAAAAATAAAAAAAAACCATGCATGCAGGTTAAGCAGAAGGGTGTTCCTTCCCATTTGAGAGTTGCCATGTTGCCTAGAAAAGCAAAACTAAAGTCCTTCCTTTTCCTGCTTTTCTAAACAGGTGTGCTGCCCTGGCCCAAATGCTGTCCTCTCATCTACCTGGCTGGGCTCCTTTGTGCTTTTCTCTGATTCTTTCTCCACTTATGTTGTAATAGGAGCAGCGGGGCTTCGTCCCCCAGCACCCCGGCTGTCCCTGGCCGCCTGCTAGCTTATGCCCCAAAATAACAACACACAAATTGTATTCATTTAAACACTGCTTTGCCCTTTAGCTCTAGCCCTTACTGGCTAATTCTGATATCCCAATCAACCCATCTCTAATAATCTGTGAGCACCGGTCTTACCAGGAAGGTTGTAGCCTACATCCGTCCTGGGTCGGAGCTTCATTGCGTGTGTCTGCCCAGGAGAGTAGGGGATGGCATCTCTCTGAGGCCTCTGCCCCAGAGAGGAGAGCTGTCGAGTCTGAACTCACTTCCTCTTCCTCCCAGCATTCTGTTCTGTTTACTCCACCCACCTATGTTCTAAACTATGAGCCCAAGCAGTTTGTTTATTACTTAACCAATGAAATCAACAGATTGATATATGACACTCCCATATCACACTTAGATGAGCACTTAGCCTGAATTAGGCACTTTCATAATTGATGGCTTAATTAACACTCTGAAGAGTTGGCTTCACAGTTTAATGATTGAGGAAAATTGACATTTCCTGACTTTTACTGAATTTGTGGGGATACCTGTGGGTTTCTGGGGGCTTTCCAGGTTTTTCTGTCTTAGGATGAGTTGGATAAAGAGCGGTGGATATTAAGAGCAAGCAAAACATTTCCTAAGAGGGCAGAAGTGAATGAAGCAAAGAGTAGCTTGAACAGCCCCTCTGTAAGTGTTACAGCTTCCTGAGTCATGTTACGTGACATAGACTTTCTCCTGAGTGCTCTGTTTTATATTGTGCTACATACAACTTCGTGTGTCACATGTTTCATTAGCATCTTCAACCTCCACCCAGCCTGTGCATATTAGTATTAAAATTAACCACAGGTTATCTTCATACAGTCTGTAGTACCTTTGCATCAGGGGTTGGGTTTTCCTTGGCCCTGGAAGGTAGGAGGGCCAAGCATCTAGATTCCAGCTCAGTGAAGCCTGCTCCTTTCATATGCTAATTTTTATCATTTGCACAAGACTGACCTTAGACTCAGTCTCTACCGCTTTCTCCTGCCTCCCAGGGATGGGGGTGGGGTACGCAAAGTCTGCAGTCAGGGCTGTTTATTTTTATTCTTTCATCTTTGCCTTCATAGACAAAAATCTTGAGCCACATTGAATGTGTGCATTTGCCAAAGAAAGTTTTGGAAGTGAAGGTTCCTAATGTTTGGCCATTCGTCTGATATAAGTTAACTGAAAAAGAACACACTGACCATCATAGAGATAGATGCCCAGCAGGGCAGTGGTGGTACATGCCTGTAATCCCAGCACTTGGGAGGCAGAGGCAGATGGATCTATCTCTCAGTTTGAGGCCAGCATGATCTACAGGACAGCTAAACAGAGAAACTCTGTCTTCAATCATGCCCGCAAAAGAAAAGGAGGAAAGAAAGGAAAAAAGATAGTAATAATAATAATCAGACACTAATAGTATGTTACTCCTGTTGAACAAATGCTTTGAACCTACTGAAAGAGCTGAGGTCTTTGTTACATTTTCTATGCAGAAAGCTGGTAAAATTTAACAAATGTTAAAAATTCATCACTCATATCTGGATCCCTGGTTAAGAACGTTTCCTGATCTTCTAGAGGAGACAAGTTCCATTCCCAGCATACTTACCAGGTAGCTTACAGAAGATCTTGCAGAAGACCTGATTTAGTTCCCATTACCCACATGGGACAGCTCCCAACCTCCTGCAATTCCAGTTCCAGGGGACCCAACACCTTCTGGCACCTGTGGGCACTGGCATGCGTGTGGCATCCATTCACACAAACACATATACATATACCTATAAATAAAAAGGCATTAGTCAGCGGTCTTCTGTGTCATGGATTCATGACACAGAAGATTTTCCACTCTCCAGGATTCATATCTAAAAGTGAACTGGATGATGAGTAATAGCCCCCCTCCATACCAAGGGTGATGTACGGTGATTCCTGGACACTGTGCACTGCAATTGTTTTTAAGGCCACTCCTAGTCACCGGACTCTTCCGTATACTCTTTTTTATTTTACTTATTTATCCTCTGACAATTGAAATGAAATAGCTCTTAGTCCTCAATAGAGTTCTTCTTACTTTTTAATTTTGCCTGCACAATGGATCCTGGTAGGACTGAGTATTTTACTATTATGGGACTATGGCATTTGTTTCTTACTTTTTTTTTTAAACAAAATAGTTTTAGTTTCATATTTTAGAATTTTATGTATGCACATGTGTGCCTGCTTGTGCACATGCCGTGGTGCACATGTAGGAGATGTAGGAGTCAGAAGCTAATTTCTGGGGCTGGTTCTTTCCCTCCTCTGCCTGGGTCATTGAGATTGAACTCAGATCATCAGACTTGGAGCCAGTGCCTTTACCCAATGGGTCATTCACCCTTGGCCTCACAACTATGCCACTTATTGAGGTAATAGTCAATAATTACCATAATAGACTTCAGGAGAATTCTGTGCTTCATCTAAAGACTTGTTTATTTACTATCAAACACATTTATCTGTAAGGGAAGCTACCGCAAGGAATATCAAGCAATAAGAAGCATTTAACTTCTTCCTTACTGTGATGGTTCCCTCTTTTCAATTTCCCACACAGATATGATATCAGATTTAGAGGTGAAGTTTTTCTTTTTTTGAGACTGTTTTTCAGTGTGCAGCCCTGACTGACCTTAAACTCATAGAGATATGTAGACGAAGATGGCCTTAAACTCAGAGTTTTGCCTGCTTCTTCTACCACCAGAATCTATCCTTTCTTCCTCCCTCCCTCTCTCCCTCCCTTTAATTTTTGTTTGAGTTTAGCATACAAAGGAATGCATTGAATTGTGTTACTTTGGTACATATCTTTTGGTACTTGGGTTTCATCATGTCCATTCCCCACTGCCTTCCCCTCTGCCCATTTGACTCCCTTTCTTGTCCCCAACTGTTTTCTTACTGCATATATTCCCTTAACCTCCCTATTTTGGATCTTCCTTAAGATCTTTCCCTACTTACCCATGTTCTTTCTAATCTTTTGCACAAATATATATATATATATATATATATATATATATATACAAGCACATATACACATATAATTTATGGATAGGTACATTTAAATTCACACATGTACATATGTTTATATATACAAACATGAATATATATGTTTATATTATATCCACACAAAGTATTAAGTCTGGGTTCTGTATATGAGAGGAAAAACTGCAATTTTTGTTTTTCTGAATCTGGCTTATATCACTTGGCATAATGATTTCAAGTTGTATCAATTTTCCTGAAAGTGACATGATTCAGGTGTTCTTTCTTTCTTAAATTTTATGAACTGTATTATAGAATCACTTTCAAATAAATAAAATCATTGTAAACTAAAATTAACTAGACCAAAAGTTTATACTACTCAGTGAATGTCTATACAGTTAGAATAGGCATTTGGAATGAAAGTTCTGAAGTTTTACATTAAATTTTATTTATTTATTTATTTATTTATTTTTCTGAGACAGAGTTTCTGTGTGTAGCTCTGTCTTCTTTACTATAAGCTGTCCTGAAACTCACTATGTAGACCAGTTTGACCTCAAACCTGGAGGCCTTTGTTTCCCAAGTGCTGGTATTAAAGGTCTGTGCCACCACCATCAATTTGCTTAAATTTTACACTTTCAACATCAAGTATATTTTACATACTCATTTACCACCAAATGTTTTTTATTTTTTATTTATTTTTTTATTTTATTTTTTTTTTCGAGACAGGGTTTCTCTGTAGCTTTGGAGCCTGTCCTGGAATCCCTTTGTAGACCAGGCTGGCCTCGAACTCACAGAGATCCTCCTGCCTCTGCCTCCCAAGTGCTGGGATTAAAGGCATGCGCCACCACCGCCTGGCCCCAAATGTTTTTTTAAAAAAAATTCAGAATTAGAACTAGAAAGACAATTAGATTCATATTCCCTTTCATAACATGTCTATTATCTGGCTGAATTCAAGTCTCTCCTCCTTCTCTGATGTTTAGCCTTTCTTGTTCTCTTATCTTCAGGTTATACTGTATCCTCAGGTATATTTATTTACATACATACATATATACATACAATTATTGGCTAGATTCCACATGTGAGAGAGAACAAGTTTTTTATTTTTTTCTTTCTTTCTGAGATTGGAACATAGAAGGACTTAACATGTACAGTGTTAAGAGAAGTCAAACAACCTCAGGGAAAAGAAATCCACATTTTATTTTTATGGTTGCATGAAATTTGATCGTGTTGTTCTGGCACATTCTTTATCCATTCATCAGCTAGTGGACAGCTAGGTTGGTCCATATCTGGACCACTGTAAATAGTTCAGGAATTAGCGAATTTTGACATCCGAGTGTCTCTGTGTGGTGTTAATATACAGTCCGTAAGGTTCATATCCTAGTAGGAGGTTGGCTGCACGGTGGTTTTGTGTCAGGTTTATGAGGAAGCTCTACTGATTTCCAGTGAGGCTACCAGTTTACAGTAGTGAACGGAGGGCTCATCTTTCCCCACACCCTACCAGGAATCACTGCACTGTCCCCCACTAACAGTCAGCGGCAGTTTGTTCTTTTGATAATAGCCATTCTGACTGGGGCGAGATAGAGTTTCAGAGAAGCTTTAGTTTGCATTTCCAGTTTTAAATGCTATGGTTTTCTATCTTAATGGACTTATGTGACCCTTTCACTTATAAAAGTCCAACAGTACTGCTTTACCAAGTGGTGATCCTGCAGACTACTCAGGTTAGAGTCTTTCCAGCACTGTCTATAACACAGTGGGCTATTGTATGTCTGGGTGCATAGAGCACACTCCAATTTCTAAAGGGCTGTACTACCCATCCAAAGATCTCATGCTCCTTAATTGAACCTCTTTTTTTTTTGTCATGCCTCAGTAGAACGAATTCTAAATGAATATACTGCACCTACTGCTGAACCATGTCTCTACATATGTCCCATGTGAGCTTATCATGGAGAGTTCCCTGTCCTTAGAAATCAGTAACTGTCCCATCCAGTTCTGTACTGAGCTGCTGCCACGGGAATGTGCTAGCCTGGGCGAGGGTACTGTGTAATTCTAATGACATCATGCTTTGAAAACATGACACTATTTGTGACCTGAAGAATCACTAATTTCTTAGTGGCGTAAATTGATACAGTTACCACATGAGACTAAATGGAGAGACTGTTTGATGGTAATGGAGGCTCATTTAAAATGGAGTCTGTGTGCTAGTTCTCAGGAGTTATCTACTTAATACTATGGAGAGTGGTGCTTGCTGGGCAAATAGGAGCCAAAGGGAGAACCAGACATCTGCTGCCAAGAGTGGTCCTCTGAGTTTGAGTGGAACATGTAGTCACTTACACTTGAGTCTTTTTTTTTTTCAACTACCTCTGCTTATCTCTCAACAAAGAGTCCATTACAGGGCCTCAGAGTGGTAACTCCATTTCAGGGTCAAGAAACAAACATACAAATACAACCTGCTCTAAGTGAAGTTCAAGAGTGGATGAAATTCAAGAAGTGTGAGGGAAGATGGACATTATGGATGAATGGGGAGGAGTTGATGGCTGCACTTGTTTGAAAATGGTTTTTGTCCAAAGCCCTCATGACCAAACCACCCACTGGGGTCATAATTAGAAGAAAACAAAAAGTCCTAAAACAAACAAAGAAACACAGGAACCTGAATCGGGGGGCTGGAGAGGTAGCTCTGCAGTATGAACACTAGTTGCTCTCCAAGAGGACCTGGGTTTAGCTTCCAGCACCTACATTGTGTCTCACAACTGTCTATAGCTTCAGTTCTAGGGGATTCTGTGTCCTCTATTCTGGCCTCTGCAGGCACCATGTATGTATATGGTACACATACAAACAGGGCCTCAGAGTGGTAACTCTATTTCAGGGTCAAGAAACAAACATACAAATACAACCTGCTCTTGTTGGCAAACTATTCTTTTGTTTTTTGTGTTTGTTTGTTTGTTTGTTTGAGAAAAGGTCTCTCTGTGTAACCCTGGCTGTCCTGGAACTCTTTGTGTAGACAAGGCTGGCCTGAACTCCCAGAGATCAGTTTGTCCCCATTTCCAGAGGGCTGGGATTAAAGGCACCTGACTTAATAAATTTTAAAAAAAAGAAAAAAAAATCATGAGTCCGAATGAAAGACCCCAGGAAACAAAAAGCCACTCCTGTGTTAAATATTCTATAAGGCTGATGACTGATAAGAACTTCAGTGATGGTGGGGAGCTGGATATTGGTGATTCAGAGCCAAATCCCTTTGGGGTAGCTCTCGCCTTTTATTGCTCACATCTGTGTATGAACTAACATCCTCAGACTCACAGACAAAACCTGAGTTCAACAGCTTTATCTTTCACCAATCCAAAAGTGATTTATGTCTTTTGATAGCTTTGGAGTCCTATCATTGACATTCTTCACTTTCTATAACTTTGGTATACCAAACCGTGTTTTAAGAGGGATTTTTATTTATGGTTTTCATTGTTCTGTTCCTATTTAGAATCAAAAACAAAAATGAAACAAGACAAAAAAAAAAAACAAAACCCCAATTCACAAAGCTGTTACCACAGTGGAATGTGGCATTTGTGTAACATGACTCTATGTTCTCAGTCCATTGTCACTTATATTTGGCACTAAAATAAAATGTCAGAAGATCTGTGTCTTTTGTGTCATTGAGTCCTCTAACACCCTTTTCACTGTCGCAAATAGATTGTGTCAACAGAATTGTGTTGTATTTCTTAATGCAGAATTTTAAGTTTGTTTGTTTACTTTATGTCTGTGAATATTTTGCCTTCATGTGAGTTTATTCAACATGAGTGTTTCTGATATCCACAGAGGTCAGAAAGGACATTAGATTCCCTAGAACTGGAGGGATAGACAGTTGTAAGCTGTCAAGTATGTGCTGTGAACCTAACCCTGGTCTTCTGTAAGAGCAGTGAGTGCTTTTCACTTTTAAGAGTCTCTCCTGCCCCTGGGAACAGAGTTTCAGGAGCACAGAGGGATCAAGTCAAGCAGAGCCATGAGCATCATATGGACTTTGAAAGCAAATGAGCAAATGAATACTTGGAGAGTTTTCCCAGAGAAATCTTCTGGAGGATAGCACTTATTTATTCAAATATTTGGACATGTCTTGAACATAGTTCCAACTAGAGTGAAATACATTCCCAAAGGAGAGTGTCCAAGATCTTTTCTAGGAAGTCATACTATTTTCAGAAGTGAGAAATTCAAGATCTGATTTGTGGAATGGGGTGCTTGCTTCTGTTCTTTGTGGTTTGTGGGCTCTAGATGGTCGTTGGGACTGCCAGGAACATCTCAAGCTTCATGGGATGCACTTGCCTGCAATGGTGCTGTGCCAACGATCACTAGCTGGCCTTGAAGGTAGACAGAGAATTTTAATTTTCTTTCTGTCAGAAATCACTCTGTTACAGACTCTGCCTTTGATCCCACTGTACACTGTGTATACTGTTTTCTGGATTGACCCATCAATGCTTTAGATTCAGTGAGAGCATCCAGTGTTAGAGATGACATTTATCTGCTCCTCATCTTTACAGTAAGACCTGATTTAACATGCAAGAATGTCCATGTATCATTTTTAAGATGGGGAACATTCCAGCTGTTATACTAGTTAGGGGGTATCTGGCTAAGCCTCCTTAACTGTTACACACACTGCTAGATATTTACCTCAGTTCCATTCTTCTGATGTTACTAATAACACTGGAGATTAAACATCCACCTTGCTAAAATACCCCAAAGTCGTCTTTTTGAAAACCTTTAATGCTATTATATGACATAGTTTTGGTCAGTACAATGTAAGCAGGATTCTGAGTGAGACTCTTTCTGATTTATAACAATGTTAGCATGCCCCTTACGCTTTTTCTATTTTTCTGTCTGGTCTGGATGTGTGTATAAAGTCTGGAGGTCCAAATCTTCTCCTTGTGATAAGGCCCAGTTATACTCTGAGGAGGATAAAGATACTGACTTCTGTGAGATGCTGCTCTCAAACCCATCAGTCTTCTGAAAAAAAAAAAAAAACAAAGTAATGTGATGTGAGACAAGTACATTGCTGTTGGCTACATCTTAGCTACACACTACTATGTTCTAGTGGCCACCACACCAGAGCCAGATAACTTGGCATCATTTAGGTGTAAGCAACTCAGTGTCCTAAATTACCAGCAAAGGTGCTCCCTTATACATGGCAGGCTAATTCTTTTTCTGCATTGGATAGATTTTACTTCCTTTCCTGAACTCGTCTGTGATTAAAACACTCCTTTGGTCCATGAACATTAAACTGGCAGTTCTAATTAGGTAGAATAATTTTTACTGTCTGGAGGTTAAAATAAATGACACCCAAGAAAAATGAATATTTGTCTTGCACAGTCTGTAATACTGAGTAAACAGTCACATTGTTCACCTTTTTGGTCCCCAAAGATTCCATTTCTTAGCTTATCCATTTCACTCTTCAAAATGATCACTGTCCCCTACTGGAGCCCTCTTTATCCTCGGCAACTCTGTTATGTCAATTATGTAATAGTTCGGTCCTTTTTGGCTTTTGTTTCATTTTGACTCTTTTCTCTCTCTGCAAAGCAGCCTGCAGAGCAATGAGGTAGGGAACATGCCTGCTGGACCTGATTTTCCCCTCTAAAATAGCTTTGGCTACCAGTTAGTGATAAAAGCGACTTGGCTCACTGTCAAAACCCAAAGCCAGAGAAGTGAATTTAGTTTCATGATAGTACAAAAGATGACTCCTGGACAGAAAATGGGACCTATGTTTGGTCTCAGCCTAAATGGACAGCAGCAAAATGCAGTGGAAATATCACTGCAGTAGAACCAGGTCACCAGAGATTCAGTTTTGTCGTATGGAACTCTTCATCCTGAAGCTGCTGTGGTCCTGGGCAAGACTCTTAGGCCTTCTGGATGTCAGTCATAAAACAAGTTGTCTCCAAAGTCTCCCCAGCTCAAATACCACAAGCCAACTCATGGTTAGTTGGGCACTGTCCCAGTAAAGGAGATGCAGGATTAAATGGAGAATAGAGAGATTGTCAAGACTTGAGAGGCCAGGGAATGGAAGAGACCAGAAGGCAGGCTGTCCTGCAGAAAATGATGAGTGTGAAGAGAGGAAAGAGGAGTGTTAATTGAAGCTGCCCCCCTCTCCCCTCCCTGTCTCCACAGCTCATCCACACTCAAGGCTTTGCAGATCATTGCTTCTGCTCTTGGTCCCACCATATGAGAACTCTTAAAGCCTTCCTGTTGGTGCCATTCACTGTGCACTTACCATTCATCTGTTTTTTTGTTTGTTTTTTTGTTTGTTTGTTTGTCTCGCCAAATAGATGTAGAGCAATTAGATGTGAGGTTCTTCTGTCTGTCTGTCTATATCAGGAAAGTTGGGGGCAGCTAGAGTTAAATAAGTCTTCAAAGATATTTCATGCGAATGGAATGGGTTTGAGGCCATTGAGAGGTAGGAGTGTTAATAATAGGCAGAATGATTGCTCATAACCTAGTGCAAATCAGAAGTTGCATGCTTTCCCCGGTAGTCGTTCAAATCATGGTAAATCAAAAGGCCAGTGAGGGGGTGTGCTCGAGCATCGTGCTTTCTCCTGACTTATTCTGAGTTATGCATGTTGCGCTATGGATTACACTGCATTTCGCTTCTGAATTTCTGATAAAACACCACCACCAAAAGCAAGTTAGGTACAAAGGTGTTTCTAGTCTTCGAGAGACGCAGTCCTACATGGCAGGGCAGACTTGAAATAGTCAGGGAAGTGATAACAACAGGAACAAGAAGGTGGCTGTTCATATTTCACCTATACACAGGAAGCCAAAAAGAAAACAGGAAGTGAGGCCAGGCTATTAATTTTTAAAGTTAGCCCCCAGTGAAGTTCTTCCCCCAGCATGCTCTGCCTCTGGAAAGTTCTGCACACTCCCCAAACATCGTGACCAACTGTGGGGGCAGGCAAGTGTTCAAACACAGGAGCTTTTGGGGGACATTTCCCATTCAAACAAGCCCGATCACGAAATCTTATCTTTACGGTGCCTTTTGGAGACATTTCAGATTGCTCACTTTTGGCAAGAAGGGAAGGAAAGTAGGAGAGGAAAGAACAGGATGGAAGAAGCGAGCATGATGTTCTGCAGACACATTTCTGTGCTTTCACAGTCAATTTGTCTTTGGCAATGTGAACATATTGCCCACTCCACATGCGAGGGGAAGAGGCATTAGTTACATTCTGTTTCACAGTGTCTGTCATAGAACTGAGCACAGTAGAGAACCCTCTACTGAGAGCTGACTGACTCCAAGGGGATATGCGATACAGTAGTAGAATGTGGGGAGCAGATGGAGGACCTCAAGCATCTTTTTCTTATTTATTTATTTATTTATTTATTTATTTATTTATTTATTTATTTATTTTTCCATTAAAAAATTTTACACTTCCTCCCCTCCTCCCATTCCCTTCCCACTTTGCTCTCTCAATCACCCTCCTCCCTCCCCCTCCCTCCTTAAGAGAGGGCAGGGAACCCTGCCCTGTGGGAAGTCCAAGGCCCTCCCCATTACATCAAGGCCTAGGATGCTTTGCATCCAAATAGACTAGGGTCCCAAAAAGCCAGTACACGCAGTAGTTTATTCTATTTCTTATGTGGGGAAGGGAGTCAGGGCCTTTTGTAGCCCAGGCTGGCCTCAAACTTACTCTTATGTAGTCAAAGATGACCTTGAACCTTTGATCCTTCTACTTCCACCTTCTAAGTGCTGGCACTGTAGGTGGGTACAGAAGTACCCAGGATTTCATGCTTGATAGGCACACTCTACCAGCTGAGCTGAGCATAATTTCCCCTGTCCACCCTGCCCATTGAACTCTAGCATTGAGATTAAATGGCAAGGTTAATGATGGATGGCTGGAAAACTTGAACAAATTCAGAACCTACTTGATGCCTATGTGTTGCCATCAAACATTCACCTACACAGATTGTCAGTGATCGCTGCAGGACCTGGACCAGATGCTTTTTCTGTTTGGCTCAGGGGACTGACTTATTTCTTATGGTCGGGGTTACCATGCTTAGAATGTTGCAGGACAGAAGTAAGGCTTATGGTTATAGAACCCAAAGATAAAGACAAGTGGGTCTGCCCAAACTCTAGCTGTCTCAGGGTTACTATTGCTGTGATGAATCACCATGAGCACAGCAATTTGGAAAGGAAAGGATGTGTTTCAGCTTGCCCTTCCATACCACTCACTGTTCATCATCAAAGGAAGTCAGGATAGGACCTCAAGCAGGCCGGAACCTGGATGCTGAAGCTGAAGCAGAAGCAGAGGTCATGGAAGACTCTGCTGCTTACTGGCTTGTTCCTCATGATTTGCTCACTCTGCTTTCTTGTAGAACCTAGGACCACTAGCCCAGGGGTGGTGCAACCCTAATGGGCTGGACACTCCTCCATCAATCATTAAGTAAGAAAATGCGCTACAGACTTCCCCACAGCCCAATCTTTTAGAGACATTTTCTCAATTCAAGTTCCCTCCTTTGATGATTCAAGCTTGTGTCAAGTTGATATAAAAGTATCCAGCATGCTAGTTTTTATGAATGTAGTTTCTGAGAGAGGATAATCCATATATTTGTTAATTTCATAGCTTTGCGAATTGAGACAGCTTTTTTAAATCAATCATTTGTCGACTTCCTTGTCCATAGAGTAAGGATTCATATAGTGTTGGAATATAATATACTTGATAATCATGATGCCTTGCTTGCTATTTTTTTCAGCCGTGCACTGTGTATGTTATGTAATATGATATATTTGTATCATACACACACACACACACACACACACACACACATACACACATACACACACACAAGGTCTCATTATGTGACCCAAACTAGTTGGGTAACCTCTATATCATCGAAGCTGAACTGGAGTATAAAATCATCCTTTCCAACCTCTCAAGTACTGGCATTTACAAACATCATCCAATATGGTCACCTCTCAAAATATTTTGTAAAATGAATATATACATGAGGATTGTTATTTGTCCTATACTTTTTGATGTTTAACCTGTGCATCTTTTAAAGAATTTTGGAAAATTTACATGTTCCCTTGAGAAACCTTAAAAATGTAAAAATAATTCATTCGAAGTCTAATTATTTTTTAAATGCAATTATCTGCATATTGTTTATTCTTGCTTTGTAAAGTAAAATTATCATATCATTCATTTGAAATATAGGTAGTACACATAAATATGACTATGAACCACTGGAAAGCTTGAGTTCTGAACATCTTCAGCCGTTGCTTTATTCTCTTTATGTTGGAGTTTCTATTCTCTCCCATTAGATATATTAAAGCTGAAGCAGCATGTTTTTAGAACTGTTCATTTTTACTGAATTTTTCTAGCTCTCAATTAATCTAGGATCACTAATTGGAATTAAAAAAACTTACTTTCTGCATCCTATTTCATTGATGCCATAATTAAAAATAAGGTAACTGTGTGTGTGTGTGTGAATTTGGAACTCTGTTTGGCTTTATTGACCTTTTTGGCTACATAGATGCCAATAATTCAGCTGATTAGTTACTGTAGCTTCATTGTTACAGAATCTGGTAGAGCAATTCTTCCAACTTTATTATTATATAATCTTGGCTTTTCTATTTCTTTGGATTTCCATATAAATTTAAAATCTGATTGTCAATTTTTGTCTCCCCAAAACTCCAAGTATATGCCACTGTGTTTTGACTGGAATTGTGTTCAGCCTGTGAACCAGTCTGAATGATCTGCCACTGTAATGTGGTTGAATAGCTATATTGGTGGCCATTGCAGACCTCCCTGTTTATTTGCATCTTTAATTCATTCTAGCAAAGGTTTTAATATAGGGTCTTAAACATCTATGAAATTTATTCCTAGTTAATAGTTCGAGGAAGTATTATAAAAATGGTAAACAAAATATTGAGTTGATAATTATTTTTGATGGACTATACAGTTATACATACTAGTGTGTGTGTATATATATAGAGAGAGAGTTGAGATCCTTTGGTCACTGAAATTCACCACGGCAAATGGCACATCTTGTGATGAATAAAGATAAAGCAAGTCCTTGGAACTCACTCTGCAGATCAGGCTGGCCTTGAACTTATAGAGATCCACTTTCCTCTCGCTCTGAAATGCTGAGATTAAAGGCTTGTGTCAACAGCTCTTGGTTATTTCCATTGTGTCTGTGTGTATATATGTATGTGTGTGGGTATGGGTGTGTCTTTTTGAGACAGAATCATGCCTAGGCTGGCCTAGAACTTGATGTGTAGTTCAAACTGGCTTCCAATTTTCAATTCTCAAAATGCTGAGATTAGAGACCAATGCGTAGTTCTTAAATATATTGTTTGCAGAGAGAATGTCTAAGTTAGGGTTTGTATTGCTGAGAAGAGACATCATGACCATGACAACTTTTTATAAAGGAAAACATTTAAATGGGGCTGAATTATAGTTTCAGAGGTTTGGTCCATATATTGTCATGGCAGGGAGCATAGCAGCATCAGGCAGACATGGTGCTAGGGAAGGAGGTTAGGTTCTTCATTGTGATTCACAGGCAACAGCAGGAGACCGTGTACAACATTCAAACACAGGAGTTTGTGGGGACCATGCCTATTCATACACCACCATAAAAATAAATGTGGCAATGACATTTTGAGTAATATGAGTATTAATCTGTCTGTTTGAAAATTTGAGTTTGTGTGCATGCTGTTGTAGTGTTGTGTGTGCATGTTGGTGTGCTGTGTGTACTTGCACATGTTTGCCACAGAACATTTGAAGGTCAGAGGACAATGTTTAGGAGTTGGTTCTCTCCTACTCCTGTGTGAGCGAAACTCAGGTCCTTAGGATTAAGCAGCAAAGTGCTTTGCTGGAAAAGACTTCTCTTTGCCCCTCCCCAATCTGCCCCTTTCTGTAGTGTGACATCACCGATGCTGTTAACTCACGAAAGCTGCCAGCCATGCTGTCTGTCTTCTTCAGGGCCTCCTCCAAGCTTCTAAATTCTCAGTATGGAGCAGCCTCGAAGAAGGGTAGATCAATGGTATTCTTTTCTTAAACTAAGGTCTCATATCCTAGCCAGTTACTAATCTGTTACACTCAAAAGAATGTCCTTTGTTCTTATGGAGTTGGGAGTCCCTGTTGTATAGGTATCTCAGCTTCCCCTGCTGGGAAATAGCTTGCCTTACTAGAAATATTTCACCAAAAGTCCATTCCAGTGCATCTCTCTATCTAACCTGTAATCTTTTTTTAAAAAGATTTATTTATTATTAACTTTTTTGCATCCTGACCTCAGCTTTCATTCCCTCCTCTCCTTTCACTTTTCTCCCCCCCCATATGCCCTCTGCTCCCCCTCTACTCCTTTTCTGTTTCTACTCAGGAAAGGGCAGGTCTTCCGTGGATATCAACCTAACCACCTCCCCTCATATTAAGGTGGAACCAGGCAACCCAGTATGAAGAATAGAGTCCCCCAAACCAATAAAAGAGTGAGGCAGCCCTGCTCCCACTGTTAGGAATCCCACAAGAAGGTCAAGCTACACAACTGTCACATATATGCAGAAAGCCTAAGGCAGTCCTATTCAAGTTCCTTGGTTGTTGGTTCAGTCTTCATGAACCCTAATGAGGCCACAAACCTGGAATGTTGGTTATTTGTACAACTTGTAATTACATTTTATTTATTTATTTACTTAGAATGTGTGTGAGTGTGTGTGTGTGTGTGTGTGTGTGTGTGTGTGTGTGTGTGTTTGTGTGTATGACCATGTATATGCCATGGCATATGTGTGGAGGTTAGAAAACAACTTGGTTCTCTTCTTCCGTCATTTGGAAGGTGTTAAACTGACTGAGTTGGTCAGGTTTATCAATGAGTACCGTTACCAGGTGTGCCATCTCAGTAGGCATATATTACAATTACTTTGACTTCTGATTTTAAAAGCTTAGCATGCTCTGAGAATTGATAGCATATTTGACTGTCTGGTGAGCAGGGTCTTTTCTGTGCTCCAACCAACCTCATTGATTGCATCAAAACCTACTACATTGTCATATTTAAGACTTGTGAAATACTGCTTGTGTATGCTCCAGACTGATCTTCTAGCAGATAGAATACCAGTCTGAAGAGATAGCAAATCTTTAACTACAGAAAATGGGACAAATATCTAGGCCTTTCCAGTAAATGATGGCAACCTATGAAGATATATAAATGCATTTATTGATTGTAATGAGTAGTCAAAATGCAATAGTTACCATAGCCATCCTCAGTCTTGAATTGTATTCAACATAGGTGCTTACAAAGGATGTTGTTAGCTTATAGAAGGTGACCCTAATGAGGATGGGGAAAGCCAAAGGTCAAGTATAGATATGGCTTATAGGATAGCTTATTTTCATCTTAAGAATTTGATATTGCATGTGAATAATTTTTCTTCTTTCTGGGGGAACCTGTAGTGTCAATTTCTAATGGTGATGGCCAATTTTAAATGACAACTTGCCCTCTTAGACTCACCCCAGAAGATGGCCTCAAATAAGAAAGTATTCAGATCACACTAGCCTTTGGGGATGTCTGTGGAAGATTGTTTATATAAGTTGGAAGACCCAATGTGAATGAATGTGAGTGTCATTATTTTCTCAAAAATAGAAGAGTAGAGAAGGGTGACCGAGTATAAGAACCCAGCAAGCCGGCAACATGGGTGCATTCATTTCTCTCCACTCTTCACTGTACATGTGATGTGGCTACTAGCTGACTGTCTGACACCTCGACTCTTCCTCTAGTGATGGACTGTAAGCTGAAAAGACCCTTTCCTCTGAAAAGTTGCTTTTCGGTCAGGGTGTTTTATCACACAAACAGAAACAAAATTAGGACACCAAGGAAGAACTTTTTATGGTAATGACATCATCAGGGTGTGACTGGAACACTAAACCAAGATTTAGTTATGACATTCAAGAAGGTTCAACAGACTGTTAGAGGAGGCCCAGCCCAAATATCAATCCTTTTATTTGTTACACGTGTTCCTGTGTTACCTTCTAGGGAAGTTACCTTCCCGTAAAAATCTCATCCCATGTCTCCAATTCCTCTTCTCAAAGGTAAAATGAAAGAAAAAGAGCTTTATTAAATTTGGATGAAATGAGAACATAAAATGGATTGTAAAGACAAAGAAGAAATCTCACTTTGAGAGGCAGTGTGTGTGCGTGTGTGCATGTATGTGTTCATGTGTATGTGTGTGTTTATGCTTGTGTATACATGTGTTTGTGATTGTGTGTGTATGCCGTGGGAGGGGAGAATACAAGTATTGAATTTACAGTCACCTGTAGGTTGAACAAATAAAGACATAGATGCCGTTCCATCCATCTTTTCAAGATAATCTTGTCTTGAAGAAGACAGTGTTCCTTGTCGCCTATAGTTCATTTAACATTTGCTTTATAATTGGAGTGACCAACTGCCTGAGCTAATTGGCTTTTCACAAAGGAAATAATAAACTCTAAAGAGAAGGGAGAGTTTTTCAACTTGGAGAGAGATATTACCTGAGTTGAGACTTCCCCTCCCCACCCCCTGAGAAATGGGAGATAAGAACAGTTTCTTCCCAGGTGCAGACAGTTCAAAGCAATGCTTCCCAGGCAACCAGAGGAAGCTACTCCTGAGGTTCAAAATGGCTAAGAGGCTTGTTTAGTTCTTAAAAGCATACATATTTCAGAGAGAGTAAATAATACACAGTGCAAAATTTTCTAAAGTAAATGTTCTAAGAAAAAAAGAGGAAACCTGTCTCTCTTCTTCCTAAATAGATTATTTGTTTTGTCCTTTGTAAGATTTGTGTTTATCCTCACACCCATAGAAGTCGGCCAGCCTCCCAGAACCAGTGACCTCATCTGTAAAAACAGAAGCAGTATAATAGATAGCAGTTACTTTACTTTGCAGAAGTAAATAAGCAGGAGCACAACTTAGCCTTGTCACTGTGATTCTGAGATGACTTGAACTTTCCTGATCTGGATTGGGAGTAGAATTCATACAAGCAGGTGTTCTAATTCATACATGAGATGTGGGTTCTTAAAAGAGCCTCTGTAAGGCTAAGAGCATCCTTTTGCAATAAAAGTCAGTTTTGCATTTATTTGTAGGAGTTGAGTGTTTCCTCTGTCAGCCTATCCTACCCAGAAGCATCAGTTTTGAGTTACCAGTAAATTCTAATTCTATTTAATTGTTTTTCTAAGCCATAATAAAGCCGAAGCTTGGTTTACATGCCTCACTTGAATCACCAACACACACACACAATTTTTCAGAGACTGTATTTCTCCAAAGACAGATCCAAAATGATTATTTTGGTTTAAAGTCTGCAGAATTCATTTCGGTGTGCAAAATTAGTATAAGTACAAATGTAGTTTAAATGTGAAAAGTAAGAAAATCAATTAATTCACTGGTAGGAAACTTTTAAAAATTAAAAGAAAAAGATTGCTATTTTTCTTGAATCCACAGACTTCAATTAGACATATTTGACACATCAGGGCATAAAATACAAGCAAAGTAGAAATGTCAGGAACAACTCCATAATGGTGCTAAGAATAAGAAATAAGTTGGGGGGTTGGAGAGATGGCTCAGCAGTTGAGCCCACTTAATGATTTTGCAAGGGTCTCTAGGTCAGTGCCCAACACTGGTGTCAGGTGGTTCACAACTCCCTATAACTCCTTCTCCAGAGGATCCAGGGCCCTCTTCTTGTCTCCTCCAGCACTTGCACACACATGGCATGCACACATACAAATGCACTTAGAATTTTTAAAAAGTTAGCTAAAAAAAAAAGAATTAAATTTGTCAGTCAAAGATCCCAACAATCTTGACACAAAATGGGTTTTTTTCAAGAACTTTAAAATAAAAGTAGGCTTGGCTTACTCTTTCAGGATTGGCAGAACACTGAGAGCAGGCTTGGTCCTTGAAACACTATATTAATCACTCTGCCCTTATTTGTTCAAATAATGCGTTCAATAAAAGTTACCTTCCTCTTTTAGAGGAGGGCTTGTTTCTCACGGTTCAGTTCAAGAATGTTCTTATGCGGAGGTGAATATACACACGAGAAAATTGTGTGGCTAGTTTGAGTATAGAAATTGCAATGCAGGTCAGAAATACTCCGAAAGGAATAAAATCTTTTAAAAAACACTGTTATAAATCCTAAGCAGGAGATAAATTTTCATGAGATCAGTGATTAACCCAATAGCAAAATGAAACTTATACCAACAATTCATTAATCCTGTCTCTCTTCTCTCAACACCATTAATTAAGTGTCTACTCAGTTCCCGTTCCTGAGCTACACTTATGTCGTGTACCCAATTAGGGCTAATTTTTTTTTTTTGCATGCTACGGGAGTGGTAACAGGCTCTAACAGTTGTTGAAATGTGGATCCTAGCGTTTACCACAGTGTCTCATCCTTAAATATCCCATAATGTGTTCTCTACTTCTGTTCCTAAAATCGAGTTTGTGTGGGGAGGTTTGAGCTGAACACATTAAGTGGGTGGTTTCCTCCCTTTGAGGTCTGTGGAGACCCTTATCTGATTTAAGTGTCGCCTCAGGAGAAAGCTGTGCAACGCTGAGTTGCCAAAAATAACCATTTTCCTGCCTTGCAGCTTTACCTATGATTCTCCGGGAGAAAAGGCTTTGGAAAATAAACTTTTGATGGTGTGTGGCAGAAACTGTGTCCGTTCTTCAGAGTTAAGAAGGAGTTGTCCAGTTTTTAATTAGGGCTTCTGGGATAGCAGTGCATTCTTTGTTTCTTGGATTCCTTTTTATGGGAAGAAAAAGGGAGGCACCGCCTAGTAAGTAAACATGCAGTTTTTCTTTATTGGGCATACATACTCCTCCGATTTTGGTGTTATGATTTGATAGGAAGGAAACCAATATCCTGACTGATCCTATCTGTCAGTTAGTGCTTCCTCATGATTGACATGGCGGCTGAGAAAAGTGGGGAAAGTGCCTGCCACACAAATGGAAGGACCTGTGTTTGCATGTTCAACAAATTCCACCCCCCACACCCCCAAAAGAAGAAAAAATAAAGGAAGAAAAAGCACAGGTGAAGTGGCGTGCACCCACAAGCCCATCACGGAGTGCGCAGAGATTGGGATCCCTGGAGTTCAGTCAACTGAGTTGAGGCTGCACACTCTTGTTCTAGTGAGAGACCCTGCCTCCAAAAAAGGTGGATTTGCTTTTTCTCCAGAGGACTTGAGTTCAGTTTCCAGCACCCGAATCAGGTGTCTCCCTACTGCTGTCATTCCAGCTCCCAGGGTGGAAACCCCTGGCCTCTGATGGAACCTGCACTCATGTGCCCAAATCCACATGAAGACACACACCTCTACCCATAATTAAAAATAGCAGAAATAAATCTTAAAAATGAGGTGGAGAATCATAAAGACACCTGACAGCTATCTCTGCCCTACACATACACACAAAGGTAAGTGCACATAGTTATATACATACTTCAGTTTGGTAATTCCTCAGGCATTCTCTACACTGAACTCCACTCACTCCAGAATTGATGATCTGTAAATATACCCTGGAGTCCTTACAAGAGCTGTAGATTTAAAAGGAGTCCCTGGGAATCCTTTCGTTAAGCAAATAAGCCTTTGCTAATCACCTTCACTTCAGCTGCAGAGATTTTGGTCCATCTGCCTTTTTTTAGAGCAGAAAGGGTTTCATGTTTTCCAAAGAAGGGTGGTCTTGATGTGTCTGGTGAGGCTGTGAATGGGTACCAAGGAGAAAGCTGCAGGCGCTAACTTCAATGCAGAATACTTTATGAGTTTCCGCCTCAATTACAGTTCCACTAATTCCTTTTTATGTGTGTACGTGACCTTTGTACACACTTTTGTAATTTGAAATTATATCCATATTTGGTTGACATGAATGTCCTATTGTAGCTACATACATGATGTTTCACAAAAATTTATGCAAAGGGTGGAGAGTTGGCTCAGTTGGTAAGGTGCTCCCTGCAAAAGCTTGAGGACCTGAGTTTGGATCTCCATCACCCATAGGGTGGGGAAATAAACAAGCAAACAAACAGACAAAAATCCAAAACAAAATAAAACAAAGACCCAGGAGAGACACACAACTGTAATCCCTGAGTTGGGGAAGCAGAGGCAAAAGAATCCTGGAGCTTCCTAGCAACACTAGGGAGACAGAGGCAAGGAGATCAGTGTGAGTTTAAGGCCAACTTGGTCTATATAGAGAGTTCTAAGACATCAAGGCTACTCTACCCTTGTATGCACACACACATTCATATTTACGTACCCACACACACATGTACACACACACGCACATACTCTTACACTCTAGTTGTTTCAACCACAGTCCCCTTGAACCTCACATTGGGGAACTGCTGTCTGTCACCACATAGGTCATTCATGCTCATTGTACCCATCCAGCCATAGTTCTGAGCGAAGCAGAGCTTTCTATCCTCCTTAAAACTACAGAATAATCTCTCTCTCTCTCTCTTTTTTTTTTTTGCAAAATGTAGACATTTTTCTTAAGAAAGCTTTCCCATATTAAAAATATATGCTCTTCAAAATGATGAAAACTAAATGCATGTGCTTATTATATTACCATATTTTAGAAAAAACGTATCTTTTCTTTGCATCTTGATAATTGTTCTTTTTTTAATAGCTCCTTTCTAGTGTTTCTAATTTCTAAAATTGCTTTGGCCTATAGATACTTTTGAGAAAGGTTCTGTCTAAATATAAGGAAGGATTGCGTAACTGTTTTCATAAGTGAAAAGCTTACATTTGCCATGGTAATCAGAAAGGAAATAATGGTTTAATTAGTTTTTTAGATGAACAGATTTCTGCAATCAGACTGTGTTTACAATAGCATTTTAATACAGTTTTTGTCCACAACAGCATTGTAATTACATTTTTTTTTTTTCAATGAAACTGTCAGAGGGCATCCACCTCGACCCTGGGCTGGCTGGTATACCTGCTCCATGGATGCCCGCTATTTTTATGACCAGGCTTGGTCTAGTAACCCCTAAGTGCAATATCTTTCCCAGCCTCTCTTTAAGCTGACAAGGAAGTGAGTGCTGTCGCTCGCCGGGATACCAGAGGTGACTGGGTTCCATTGTAGTAGCATTTCTTACACAAAATACTTGCCATCCCAAACTAATTACCCATGACCAAGAAGACCTTGGTCACTGCAGGGAGGCCCAGGGGCTCCTGTGGTTTTGGTTCTGCTGCTTTCATGACTGCTTGTGTGTGTTGAGAGGTTGTGGAGAAAATCCTCTTGGTTGATAACATCCACAGTGTATTGTGTACATTCAGTTCCTGGAGATTTTAATGAATATTGCAGTGTAAAGTGAATGGGTTTCTGTCCCTCCCAGAACAAACTGGAAAGCACAGTGAGATAGACCCACTTTTGTGTGTATGTGGTATGTGGATGTGTTTGTACGTTTTTGCTTGTGTGTGGGTGTGCATGTGCATGCACTTGTGGGGACCAAAGTTGATGTTGGGAATCAACCCATCACTCTTCTCCCTTATTCAGCTCTTCTTTCTGGGTATCCTAACTCCAGCCTCGTACATGTGTGGCATCACTTTAATCAGTGAGTCACCTTCTTAGACCACCATCCTTCCTTTTCTTTTTTGAAACATTGTCTCTGATATTCCATGCTGGCCTCAACCTCTCTAGGTAGCTAAGAGTGATCTGAATTTCCCACTCTACTGCGTTGTGGCATCGGGCCTAGTTTATGTGGTACTAGGATTTAGAACCAAGACATCGTGCACACTAGGTCCACACCCTATCAGCTAGGTTACCCCACACATGTTCCTCAGCATTCTTCTTTATCTGGAACTGTTACCACATTCATCCATGATCTACAAATTTCTTATGAGCGATAGAGTTGTCGTGGTGGTAGTGCCAGAGTGAAAGTCATTGGAGGGACTTTATACTCAGATTTGAAAAATTTTTGCAACTCATTTTTGTGTTATGTATATCTCTGGGGGGGCTGAAACTCCATATGTAGACCAGGTTTACCTGAAACTCACAGAGATAAGCCTGCTCCTGAGTGCTGGGTTTACAGGTATGTGCTACCATGCCCAGCTATATTTGAGAACTATTTAAAAGGTTAACTCAATGCCTGTTTTCCAGCAGATCTCAGGGCTAGATAGTACAGATCATCCTGTAGCTGTTTTGAGAAAGGGTTTGGAAGCCAATGTTAGTGGCATTAGATCAATCCATTGCTGTATCAGGCTTCCTTATGCATCCTTTTTTTTTTTTTGTATTTTATTTTTTATTTATTTTTTCCTGGTTTTCTTTTTCTTTTTTTTATTTTTTAAATTTATTTATTTATTGAGGATTTCTGCCTCCTCCCCGCCACTGCCTCCCATTTCCCTCCCCCTCCCCCGATCAAGTCCCTCTCCCTCATCAGCTTGAAGAGCCATCAGGGTTCCCTGACCTGTGGGAAGTCCAAGGACCGCCCACCTCCATCCAGGTTTAGTAAGTTGAGCATCCAAACTGCCCAGGCCCCCCCCAAAGCCAGCACGTGCAGTAGGATCAAAAACCCATTGCCATTGTTCTTGAGTTCTCAGTAGTCCTCATTGTCCGCTATGTTCAGCAAGTCTGGTTTTATCCTAGAGAAGCTAAATAAGAAGGTGAATCCAAAGACAAACATATAGGCATCCCCCTGAATATTAACCTTCATCAGGCGATGAAAGGAGACAGAGACAGAGACCCAAATTGGAGCACCGGACAGAAATCTCAAGGTCCAAATCAGGAGCAGAAGGAGGGGGAGCACGAGCAAGGAACTCAGGACCGCGAGGGGTACACCCACACTCTGAGACAATGGGGATGTTCTTTCGGGAATTCACCAAGGCCAGCTGGCCTGAGTCTGAAAAAGCATGGGATAAAACCAGACTTGCTGAACTTATGCATCCTTTTCAAAACACTTTTGTTGGTCGTAAGTCTTGCTCTGTTGATATTGAAGTGTGCCAGTTTCTTAGATATATTGTTAAATGTTGCGTGATACTATTTTTTAGGAGACGTGAACAAATATCTTCTTATGCATAATAGGGCACCAATGACAGATTGCAGTATGCATACCACCAAAATCCAGCTTGGTGAATACATGAATTTATGGGTGAGGGGTTACTTACAGGAACAGGGGTGACTCAAAAGCAGCTGTATTATTGAAAGCTCAACCAAGCCTAGATGACAGATGAAACCTGGAAGCATAGAGCTCACGGCAGGACATATAGGCATCTTGACAGTTTGGAAAATGTCTCTTCTAGTCAGCTCTTGTGCTCTGTATTTCTCCAAAGTCTTTACTGCTTATGCAATCTTAAAGAGAGAGTGGTTGTGTGTTAGGTCAGTTTCAGGGACTTCCTGATATTTTGAAGTTAAGGAACGCTTTCAGAGCTTCCTGGGTCTTAAAGGCTTGTAGTTGGACTTTCTTTGGACTGCCAGCTACCAAATAATGAGACAG
>NW_004949098.1:6734010-6749304 GCF_000317375.1 Microtus ochrogaster
GGAAGACTTGATTGGGGGAGGGGGAGGGAAATGGGGGGCGGTGGCGGGGAAGAGACAGAAATCTTTAATAAATAAATAAATAAAAGAAAAAATTTAAATTAACGATTTTATATTAATCCACTTTTTGAAATGTGTATCATTACCTATTACAGTGTGTACAACGTCACATGTCACTGGTGCTAGGAATATTTCTTAGAGGAGCCTCTCCACCAACATGAATAATTGCAATCAGACTGAATTAAATAGAAATAAAGACGTCCATGTTTAGCGCAATGCTCCTGGGTGGCCCTGGGAAAGCATGAAGAGGGAAAGAAAGGAAAGGGGAGACCACGTGAAACCCAGACCATGTGTTCATTCTCTGGGGGGACAGTTTAAGTTTAAGTAGCCTATGGGAGTGGTCTTGACCTTCTCTGGGGAGGGGTCATGGTTTGGCAGGCTTTCTCAGATGTGGAGTTTGGACTAAGGCATCTCTTAAGGGAGGGGGCTTGAAGTGGAACTTTCCGCCCAATATTCCAAAGATGGAGGCCAGGGCCTGAGATGAGGCCCCCAACTATAATATTTCAGACTCTTGGTATAAAGGGTGTTAGGGAGCTGGGGTGATGACTTCAACCAAACAACAGGCAAATTCCCACCTCTCAAATTCTCCCTGGGAGTTCTGCCTATTCTGTCCTACCTAGTTATTGGCCATTCAGCTCTTTATTAAACCAATCAATAGTGCCATAGGCAGGTGAGGAAGGAAAGACTCGTCTTTACACAGTGTAATCAAACATCCCTCAACAGGGACTTTCAGAGAGAAGTGCTACTTAGTACAAGGCTAAACAAAAAGTGTAGAAAACCATACCTTTATCACACTTTCCCCTTCCGTTCTTACTCTTCCTCTGAGATAATGTCTACTGCAGTTGCTGAAAACACACATTCTTCTTGGTTTAGACACTTTAATTAACTAGTCTTGAATGTCAGTAAGGTTTTCCAGGCTCTATTTATGCATCAGTGAGAAGAAACTAAAAGAATCCTGGTTCACAGTTACGTGGAGATGGCCTGTCACCTGGGTAAGTCACCCAGACCACAGCAGACACTCATTCAATGGTGACAGTTAGTTGTTATTATCTTAATATTTTAAAGTTTTATTTAGTTTTTTTTTTTGCCAGCAGTTCACTATGGCCAATACCAATGTGCAAATTGGAAAGTCAGTTGAGCATTCAGCTATTTACCTATTGTTTTGTGCTTGGTAATAATCAGTCCTATAATTAGCTAAGTTTTAAAATTTAAACTTGCATATCTTACTTGCGACAGTGTATAAAAAAGTTTTAGGAGATTGGAATGATAGAAAGTCTCTAAGAAGGTAGAACCACTCTGTCAATCCGTGCTCTCAAGTAATAGGAATCATATTCTATTTGGATGTTGCATCACCTCCCTGAACTAAGGCCAAGCAATGAAATGATTAATGAATGAATCAACGAAAGAGTACATCAGGAATAGCAGTGTCTGTTTGCTTCAGCTTCTCGCCACCTTGCTGGGCTTAAGATACAGTTCAGTGGTAGAATACTCACCCAGTGTGCAACAAACTCTGGGTTCTAGCCATAGAATCACAAAATAAACAAAAATCCCAGATGGAAAACAAGGGTATATTGTACATACCTTTAATCCTAACACTCAAGAGGCTAATAAGGGTGGATCTTTGTGATTTCAAGACCATGCTGGTCTACATCAGGAGAACCTATTTCTAAATCAAAACAAAACACAAACACAAAAAGAAAGCCTACAGCAACAAAAAACAAAATTACAAACCCCAAATACTTTCTCAGCTTGTTAATTGGAGATGGGATTGCACCTTAGGTATGACCTGTATCAGCTGAGTTCCAAGAGATGTGTCAGTTTGCTCAGTTATTACCATCATTTGGAAAGCCATGTTACCAAATACATCCATTAGAAAGTGATATCCAAAGACTCAGCACATTCACGAAGCATCGAATACCCGAGACAGCTATCACACAGTATCAACTTGAGTCCAATTGAACCCCAGAAGACATACCAGTTATTTAGACACCTCTGTATTGTTTCATGCTTAAGCAAAGTGTTCTAGTCCTGTCTATGCGACACTTACCTATTTTGCGACTTTATCACCTACGTAGAGTGATTATAAAACCCACCCAACAAACAGGTGGTTCTGATAATTAAAACAATAAAAGGAGTGACTTCAGAGAGTGTGAAATGCTGTAAACATTTCAGTATGCAGGAATTTAAATTAATTTTAGTAATGAGGTCCATAAAGAGACCATGGATGTTTCATAAGGAAAACCTAACCCTATTCTAGAAATGTCCATATGCATGCACTAATTTATGATATTATATGTAGATCCTCTTTTCCTTTGAATCATTTTTCTTTCTTTTGGTTTGGAAAGGAGACTCATGTAGGCTCAGAAAGCAGACTTAAACAAGATCCCTATGAATAGTATACTGTTGGCCTGATTGGTCTATTATGGTGCACACATATTTTTTGCAAAGCTCTTGTGTAATACAGATATATGTATAGGTGACCTTTTTCCTTTTGAGATACCAAAGTCCAATTTTAGTGGGGTATTTTAATATTTCTAACTAGTTTTAAAAGGAAGTTTCAAATTGGTAACTGGTTCATAGGTAAACAGATAAAAGTGTATGTATGTTAAGTCTATATTTGTAGAGTGAGGGATTATAGAAGAAAATGGGAAAATTCTGAGGGTGCCAGATTAAGCTTGAATTTTGTCTGCATTTTGGGTTTTGTTCATCTCACTGCAACACCTTGAACAAATTCAGAACATTTAATTCTACTGTGTTAATTGATTTATTTTCTCTACACTGCCCTTTATCAAGCTTCCGAAGAGGGGAGGAGGGACCTCAGGACACAGCCTTACTTCCTGTTTGTAGTTTATACTGTAAAACTATAGTCGAAAGAATCTTAGATCATAGGAGATGAGTTTCCTTAAGTAATCTTTTCATTCTCTGTCTCCATTAAGATGAGACTTTAACACTTGGAACTTAGGCTGGAGAATTAAGAATTTGAGTCTAGACTAGATTACGAAGTGAAACTCCATTTCAACAAACAAAACAACCAATGGATTCAGATTCAACACACATTCAGTACATTTTCCAAGCAAAGTGACAGAAGCAAGGAATTTTATTTTAGTTTTCTCTCCCTCCCTTCCTCCTGCTCCCCCTTCCCCCTCACCTAACCCCCTATCCACTCCTCAGAGAGGGTGAGGTCTCCTCCCATAGAAAGTCAGCAAGGTCTGTTACATCAACTTGAGGTAAGACCACTGAGGCAGGACCAAGGCACTTCACCCTGTATCTAGACTGAGCAATGTATCACTTCCACAGGGAATGGGCTTCAAAAGCTGGTTTATGTAATAGGGATAAATACTGGTTCCACAGCCAGTGGCCTCACAAACTGCCTAAGCCACACAATTGTTGTCCATGTTCAGAGGATCTAGTTCAATGCTATTCAGGTTCCCTAGCTGTCAGTCTGGAGTCATTGAGCTCCCACTAACTCAGGTCAGCTGAAACAAGGAATTTTAAAGACCTATTTCTCACATTTTGACCTTTAGTTGGGAAATCTGAATATTCTATGACCTGGCAATGATTCTCTAGGAGTCTTTTCTACAGCCATACTCACCTAAATGTTGAGGATATATATCCAGGGATGCTCACTGTCTTAATTTTTAAAAGAAATACATACTTTAAAGCATTTTAGGTATATGAGTGCTTGTCTTCTTGTTTGTATGTCTGCAATGTATATGAAATACCTGCAGAAGCCAGAAGAGAGTGTTGAATGCTCTGGAACTGATCTTACAAACTATGTAGGTATGGGGTATCAAACCTTGATTCCTGTACAAAAGCCACAATATTTTAGAACATGAAATACTGAAGTCGTTGTAGGGAGAAATAGCCTCCAAAAATGCCAATGATCTAGTGACATAAATACGACTGTGTTATCTAACTCAGAAAAAGGGATGTAAAGATGTGATTAAGGTTAGAAAGACCATTTGGATTATCCCAGTAAATCCAAGATACTCACACAGGTTCTTAACAGTGGAGAAGCTTTACTGGCTGGAGTTGCAATGACAGAACTACAGACTCAGGGTAGCAGAGAGGCTAAGTGGCTCGTTTTGAACATGTGAGAGAGGAGTGTGAGCTACAGAAGTGGTCAGCTTCTAGAAAGGGAAATCCTAAAGATCAGGATTTCTTCCAGAACTTGTAAAATAATCTGCGTTGTAGCAGCTCCTTGATTTGGGCTAGCAGCACCATGTGAGGCTTCTGAAATACACCATTGCTTGGTAAAAAACAGCATGAAAGAAGATTTATTTTGGCTTGGATTTGAAGGTACAATAACTGTTGGCAGGCATGGTGGCAAGAGAGTGAAGTGACTGTTTTCACTGTGTCTACAGTTAGGAAGAAAGAAGCTTGTCTGTCTCCCTCCCTCCTTCCCTCTTCCTTCCCTCTTCCTTCCCCCTTCCTTCCTTCCTTCCTTCCTTCCTTCCTTCCTTCCTTCCTTCCTTCCTTCCTTCCTTCCTTCCTTCCTTTCTTTCTTTCTTTCTTTCTTTCTTTCTTTCTTTCTTTCTTTCTTTCTTTCTGCTTTAGCTTTTGTCCAGTCTAGGGCCTAGCACATGGAATGGTGCTGCCTACATTCACAGTGAGTCCTCAAAGACATCCCCAGAAATTGGTCTCATATTGACTATCACAGTAAGCTGTCAAAATGTGTGTTTTGAAATCCCATTGTTCTTGATCAAAAGCTATATACCTGCCACATGGTAGGCACTCAATAAAATAGTATTGCCTAAAATGGTGCCATTTTTGCTTGTTAATAGGGTAACTAATCAGTAAAAGTATCAACTAAGCATCAAGTCATGTAGTTGTTAACTGTACAAAGATAACAGTGAATTCATAGGATCAGCAAATATGGGCCTGCATTTGTAGAATAAGAAAAACCACAGTAGGAAGCAGATGGAGTGTGGCAGGCACTGACTGCTACGGACAACAGGCATGCTTGGCAGAAAAGATGGGATTTGAAGACAAACGAACAGGAGGACATCATAGGTTTTGATGCAGTATCTAGGGTTACTGATGGTTGAGTTAGGGAGACCACAACAGTGAGATAGTCATGTACAGGAACTGAGAAAGGGCAGAGAGAGAAAAGTTTCAGAAGTCAAACTGAGCTCACATTGGCCATGGACTTCCTGGACACTATCTTGTCATGGGAAGAGTTTTAGGTAGTAAGTGGAGGAACATATGGGTGCATATTAGAGCTAATAGCTAAATAATGGGTTGGATTTTCATGGCATGAATCAGATGACATAAAATAGCTGACCTAGTAAGTTTTCAGTTAAAGACTTAATTGAATTAATACAATAGTGACTGTAAAACTTGTCCTCTGATTTGGAGCACTTTTGCCAGCTAAAGGAAGCATTACTAATTAATGAGACAATGAAAACAGATTGGAAAGCATCATCTTCCTACCTTGGAAACAAACTCCTATGAATGGGAGGCAACTGCATCTATGGAAAATTAATCTTTGGCAGGTAGATATGTGTCTCCTGAACACCAGGCCAACCAATGGTACATTAGTCAGGGTTCTCTAGAGAGACACAAGCAGTAAGATACATATTCATTCTGCTTAACTCATTTCCTCCTACAGTCTATGCACTATACATTTATAGCGATGGAGTTAGGAGTGATAAAGAGAGGAAAGACTTTTTTATTATTAAATGAGTTGACTCATGACAACAGAGCCTGGGAAGTACCCTGACCAACGTTCTCCAAGCTGGAACCTCAGACCACGTCCAAAGACTGCATGTACAGGAAATATAAGAGAGAACACTCTAAATCTCAATACACAGCTGAAGGCCTGAGAACCTCGAAGCTTCTCATTTGAGTGCTGTGATCCAGAGGTCAGACTCTGGAGTTTGGATGTCATTTTTTTTTCCTTTTTTTACAGGAAGTACTTTACTGGCTGGGTCAGCTCTCTAGGTCATAAGCCCTGTACTTACAGAAGTTGTATTTAAAAGCTGTTAAGTTAAAAGTTGTTAAGTTACTGTAACAGAAGTTTTCCATTCCTGAAGAATTTACTGAGCTTAGAACACAGGTTATAACCTGAATCCATCACTCTTTGTATTTTGAGAAGCAAATATTTATGTCTTTAAGATGCCTGAAAAGTGAATAATGCGTGAATACTGGCTCAACTAAGCCATCAGTCATGTTTGACATACTATAGACAACAAACAAGTAAATGCCGTTTGTCTTTATTTTATTGTTCTTTGGCAAAACAACTTGTGTTCTTCGACCTCAGTCATAGTGCCCATCTTACATATTCAAACTACTTTTTAAGTAATCTGTCCCATTTCTAAGACCAATGGTAATCATGTGGGGGAGTTTGAAGATTTATTTTGTTTTTATTGTGTGTGTGCAATTGTGTGGGCATGTGCATGTGTGTGTGTGCATGTGCATGTGTGTGTGTGTGTGTTGGGGTATGTGTCCATCAGTACCATTCAGCAAGTAAACTAGGAAAGGGCATTGGATTCCTTGGAACTGGAGATACAGGTAGTTGTGAGCCACCTGACACAGGTACTGGGACCCAAACTTGGGCCCTCTACAAAATCTATATGTGTTCTTAATTGTTAAGTCATCTGCCCAAGCCTTGTGAGGAAAATATGCTTCCCTGCTTTTTAGAGGACGCTTAGCAAAGTCTGAAGATACTTTTGTTTCATCACAACCGGGAGAAAGATGTCAGTTTTTTTTTCTTTTCATGGCTGTGACAAAATGCCTGAGTAAAATAACTTAAGAAAGCAAAGATTTGATTCAGCTCATAGCTTCTGAGGTTTCAGGGCATGGTCAGATGTGTCCATTGCTTTCATGTTCCAGGGTCGGGGTATCATGGTGGGAAAGTATGATAGAGGATGCTTCCTATCTAGTTTAAACCAGGAACGTTCTTTGGACTAGCATCTCAGAGATGCTGCTAAGAATCATAATGCATGTGCAGTGACTTTCCACAAGTTAACTGCGCCAAGTGTTAGCAATGTTGAGGTTTAAAAACTATACTTTAGGTTATAACTTTGACCATGCATGCATGTCTTACCATGTCCCCAATTTCTAGTAGTATGCTTTTAAAAATATGAGTCTCAATATTAATTATTGACATGAGTACTTCAGGACCAACTTAGCCACTCTTCAGTTCTGCATGGAATTTTTTCACTTCCTTTAGTCAGCGAGTATGCTGTTTTCATTTACTTCACAACACATACCTATTACCTGTCTTCTAGATGTACCAGATATGATAACCTAGAACTCTGAAAGGGATGGAAAGTTACCAGTAATAGGCTAGCTGTCACATAGCTACCTAAAATAACTTGGTAAGCTTTCTTTGTTAGAGACACCTGTGAGCTTTTGCATTGTGTACAGGAAGTCACTCTTTTTTCCTTTTAAATGGGAGTTAAATTGTGAGAGATTTGCAGTTAAATTTATTTTTGACAGTACTGTGAGATGAGAGATGTGTGAAGGCCAATTAAGATGACTTTAAATTGCATGGCATCCAATAGCTGCCAGAGTTTTTGTTTGTTTGCTTGTTTGTTTTTCTTATTGGTGTTATTTTGAAAGGGAGGGGTCTCACTAGACAACAGGGGCTTAGTTCATGATGATGGTATGTTCTATGAGGCCTGGCTGCTGCTACTGTCTTCTGCCACTCTTTAGTAAGAACAGTGAGGTTCTATACAGAACTTAAGAATGACTAAGGAAGCCGGCCTGGCATTCAGAATCACAGACCTACTCTCAGGACTTGGGAAATCCATTTTCCAATTATTGGAGAAGATGGTGCTCCTTATTTAATAAGACAGAGTGATTGACAGAGGCTTTGTGCTGTGAGATTCTGAAGAGCATTGTGAGAAATCAATTAGGATGTCGGGAGGCAGTCACACCTTCCTTTCCGACTCTACCTTTGCTCACTTGGGTGCCTTGTTAGCTTGAGTTAGTGCTGTATTTTAATAGAAAGTCAGAACACAGCAGATCTTTACTATGGTATCTTGTTGCACCTTGTTTGCAGAAACTGTCTTTCCATAGTACCCCAGATGGGGAGACTTTAACAATAGAGTTTTTCCACCACTGTGAGGTTTCTGAAATCAAGCTGCTTGTAGTGTGGTTTCAGCTGAGACTGCTCTGACTTGTAACAGCCACCAGAATTCTGTCCTGCCTCTCATGAATCTCCAATGCCTTTCTCTGTGTGCAGGACTGTGTCTTATCTCCACCCTAGACATTGGTCCTATTAGGCTATGGTTCACCCTAATGAATTCATCTTAATGTAATCACCCTTTGAAAGGTCTTGTCTCTCCAAGTAGTCTTTTTTTTTGAATTTCTGAACAGAAAATGTAATACCATGTTTTCTGCAGCTCATTCAATGCCATCTTTCCAATTGCCTTATTTATTTATTTATTTATTTATTAAAGATTTCTTCCTCCTCCCCGCCACTGCCTCCCATTTCCCTCCCCCTCTCCCGATCAAGTCAGCCCAAAGAGCAATCAGGGTTCCCTGCCCTGTGGGAAGTCCAACGACCACCCACCTCCATCCAGGTCTAGTAAGGTGAGCATCCAAACTGCCTAGGCTCCCTCAAAGCCAGTACGTGCAGTAGGATCGAAAACCCATTGCCATTGTTCTTGAGTTCTCAGTAGTCCTCATTGTCCACTATGTTCAGCGAGTCAGGTTTTATCCCATGCTTTTCCCCAAGTAGTCTTATGTTTGAGCTAGTCAGGACGTCAAACTTGTTAATTTGGCAGGTAAAAAAGATATGATGCAGGCCATATTATACTTTCAGCATGTAGGTGTTAAACAGATGCTCATTCTTTTGTTGGTATGTTCAAATGGTGTCCACAGGTATATATAAATGATTGCATTGCATGTGGGCACATGAGTATAGACAAAGGTTGAAATGGTTGTTTTCCATATATATGTATATATATACATATGTATGATATATATGTGTTATATTTTTCCTCAAGAGTGAGGGTAGTGTCTGTGTAACATTTGGGATGGTGAGGAAGAAAATAAAGGCACTATAGAGCTATGTGGATATATGCCTGGCTTTGTGTTGTTCAAGTGTAGTAGATGGTGGATGAACAGGGCACCTTTGAGATGCATGACATTTCTGAATGCGCAAGGGAATGAAAATTGAACCCTTAGCATAATGGCTCTGGTCTAGTCCATCTCAGAGTCGACTTCAGTCAAGATTTGACTTCTATTAGCATTTTTCACTTATTTTTATTTATTATTGTTTTATTTGTATGGTGTGTGTGTGTGTTTGTGTGTGTGTGTGTGTGTGTGTATGACTGTGGGTGCATGTATGCTTTGGTACATATGTGGATGCTAGGGAACAACTTTGGGGATTTGGTTCTTGTCTTCGACCTTGTTGAGGCAGAGTCTCTCTTGTCTCCACCATTGTGCAACTCCATACCCCAGGCTTGGCTTCTGACCTTCTGAGGGGATTTCTCAAGTTTATCAGTATCTTTGAAAGGAACTTCTAGATCTGTAAGAAAAATGTAGTAATTTTCTAAGGATGAGTCTCTGAGCATTGCGAGGCATAGAATTGACATGTAGAAGGTTCCCATGGTTCTCTTACCATTCATGTTCTGAGGCTCTTTCTTGAGTGAGTATGAGAAGCTGCTCTCTTTGAGCTTTCAGTGTGTGAAGTAATGAGGCAGGCCTGCTGTATCTGGTTTCTGTATTTCAACAAAGCCATCCCTTCCTAGACATGCCACACACTGAAATATAAACCACTGAAGTTGTTAGAGGTTTTCTTCATCCCCTTGCATCTTACAGGTGCTCAGTTTGATTAAGGTCATCATTAAGGTGTCCACAATTGGTTTCATTACCCATGCATGGGCTTTCAGACTGCCAAAGTAGATTTTCGGTCCTAGGAATTTAAAATTTAATCCTCCATTCTTCCTTTGTTGTTGGAACTTAAATTTCTCACCACCTTATCAATGTGATACCAAATATATCAAGATCGGTATTCATATTCTCTCTCTCTCTCTCTCTCTCTCTCTCTCTCTCTCTCTCTCTCTCTCTCTCTCTCTCTCTCTCTCTCTCTCTCTTTATCTTTCTCTTTCTCTGTCTCTCCCCAGTTTTAATTATGTCATGGATAGAATTGAGCTTGGTGAAAATTTTATGAGTGTTAAATATCAAAGATTTCTAAATGGCAAGTCTGGAAAACTCACATGCAGCCTATGAAATAATATATTCTCCCTAGACATCTCTATCTATCTTCCACCTATTCGCGGTGCAGATGCCGGACACTGTCTCCCCTTAATTAGCTTACTGTCTAGATAGAGGAAAGATCAGGGTAGGAAATTTGTTTATTGGGCGCCATTGTCCTTCCGGACTGGATTGTTTTGCATGCATTCATCTCATTTAATTCCCACCGCACTCTTGGGTTTGGTGTCCTTTCAATGCTTAGATTTAATGAGTATTATCAAACTTGCAGTGCCACACAGAGAGGAGGTAAGAGGCAACTTCAGCCTTAATGAGAATTCCCTCGAGGAGGCTGGGATTAACGCTCAGTGGTGGCTTCATAGCAGTGCCCAGAATATTGAGGCTCTTGGTTCAGTCCTCAGAGCCTCCTAAAGCATTTTTAAGTAAGGAAAGAAGTGAGGCAGGACGGGGCAGGAATGTGCAATGAGAGGTTTATTTGCATTGTTACCTTATTTGTTTTCATTTTTGTTTATCTTATTTTTTTGCAAACTTAATTTTGTTTTGTGTGTATATATTCTATGTCACAGCACACACGTGGAGGACAGAGGACAACTTGATAGAGTCAATTCTATCCTTCCACCATTTAGGTCCTGGGAATTGAACTTATATCCTAAGGCTTGACAGCAAATATGCCTGTATTGATTGAGCCAATCAATTTCTAAAATCCCTTTAAAAATTACTATTTATTTTATTTGCTTTTCTTTTGGGTTTTCCTTTTTTTAATCTAGCTTGTTCTTTTTTTCCTTTTCTTTTGGGGGGAGGGTGTATTTTGAGACTGGATTTCTCTGCGTGGTTATAGCTGTCCTGAAACTCTCTCTGTAGACCCACTGGCTTGAAACTCACAGAGGTTGGCCTGCCTCTGCCTCCTAAGTGCTGGGCTTAAAGGCATGTGCCACCACTTCCTGACTTTTTGTTTTTAAAATTAAATTTATTTATTTTATATCCTAACAGCAGTTTCCCCTCCCTCCTCTCCTCCCATACCTTCTTCTAATTCCCCTTCTCCCCTAACCCATGCCTCCTCTGTTTCTGTTCAAAAAAGTTAGGCCTCCTATGGGTATCCACAAAATATCAGTCAGGAAATCTCAGAAAGATGAAATGTTTTCCTTTTTCTTTTTTTCTTTTTCAGGACACGGTTTCTCTGTGCAGCTTTGGCTGTCCTGAAATTTGCTATGTAGACTAGACCAACCTCGTCTTTTAAATCTCTCTCTCTCTCTCTCTCTCTCTCTCTCTCTCTCTCTCTCTCTCTCTCTCTCTGTGTGTGTGTGTGTGTGTGTGTGTGTGTGTGTATGTATGGTTATGTGTGTATAGGTGACAGAACAGCTCATGGGAGTTGGTTCTGCCTTTCTACCAAGTAGGACCTAGAGATTGAACTCAGTTGGTCAGGCAATGGTTGCTTTTAACCATTAAGCCACTACTCTGACTCCTAGGATGTATTCTATTTATTATATACACTTTAATTTTTAGTGGTTTTGTTTTAATCCAATTTGTGGCTTTGCAAAATAACCTGAGGCTTTCTATCCCTTGGTGAGTTCAGCAGTCCCTTTGATGTTATTGCTCATGGTCAGGTATTTTATTTGATGCCACCTTGTAGATATGGTATGTAAGGGACATGGAGAAACAATCTAAATTCCTTTTTTCTTTGTGTAGGAAATTTTAAAGTGCTACAAAGGGTGTATTTACTCTGTATTGTTTAATTTCTGAGGCAGTACAGCTTTTCTTTCTTTAATTAAGTGCTTTGGTTTAGACTCTCATGCTTTTGAGATAGTGACTAATTCATCAGGAATTAAGCAGAATTGTTGTAATTGTGAATCCGTGATCCTATTTCAGGCTCACACCAGCAAATGATTGCAAAATTTATAATTAGGTTGTTCAAGATGTTTTTATGGGGCTCTGGAATGCAGATTCCCCAGCCATAGTTAAAGACAGTCTAATGGCTGAAATAACTAGGCAGGCTGACACTCAGTGACTACCCTGATTTCAAGACTTGTTCGGAAATGAAATTTTTCTTTAATGTTTATTTATTCAGTTTGAGCGTATATGTGTGTACATACTATATCATACATAAAGGAGGTCACAGGAGAGCTTATGGTGGTTAGTTCCCTCTTATATGGGTCCTGGGAAAGGAATGCAGGTTGCTAGTCTTAGCAACAGGCAGCTTTATTTGCAGAGCCATCTCTCTGGCCTCTTGTCTGTAATTTTAAAAAATACATCTTAAAAAATTAAAATTTTAGAGTTTTGGAAATATCTCAGTAGTTAAGAATTCTTTCGGCTCTTGCCTAGGACTCAGGTTTAGTCAAGGGGACACAAGCATCTGTAACTCCAGTTCCAGGGGTTCTGAACTCTTCTGACTGTCTGGAGCTCCTGCATGGATATAATGCACACACATGGACTCAACATAAAATTAAATAGTAAATACAATTTTGGGTATAATTTGGTGGCAGAATCTCTTGCCTAGCATGCACAAAGCACAAGGTTTGCTGTCAAGCTTGGTAAAAACAAACAAGCAAACAAACAAACAAAGTAAATCTGTCTCTGACTTTTTTACTGGCATTTGGGACCCTACTTCCCTCGTTGGGTTACCTTGCCTGGCTTTAATGCATGAGGAAATTCTTAGTCTTACAGCAACTTGATTTGCCATGTTTTGTTGATATCCACGGGAGATTTGCCCTTTTCTGAACAGAAATGAAGGAGGAGTGGCTTAGTGGTTTGGAACTGAAAGGGGTTAGAGGGCATGGACTGGGAGATGAGGAGAGAGGGGAAACTGCAGCCAGAATGTAAAATAAATCAATTTAAAAATATTTAAGTAAAAAAAAGAGAAATAATATTCTTCCTCAGTAGCTATCAAAATTTGATTTCTTGTGAGTTGGACTAGAAAACTGTATTTGTAAGAGCTGTGTCACGGTGCATGTGGAGGTCAGAAGACAACTGCATAGGGCTGGTTCTACTCTTCTCCCTTTGTGTGAGTTCTGGGGATTGAGCTCAGATCACCAGGCTTATTCAGAACGTGCTTCTGTTCACAGAACCATTTGGTGCTTTATTTTATCCCCTAACCTTCAATGTGACACACACACACACACACACACACACACACACACACACACACACACCATTGCGGAACACGCAGGCACAGGTAAATGTTTTCAGAAAACAAAAGGCAGATATAAAAATCTCAGGACTCCTTAGGCTACAACCATGAGATACTTATTATACAGCTTATTGGGCAACACCCTGGTATCTTAGTTCACATGGAATTTATATTAACAATTGGACACCAAGCTCTGCTTTTGTCAGGAGATGTTTGGCAGTGTGATGCTGTTTCTTCGGGTCTGTGAACTAGACAGGATGCAGGCCTGGGGTATACTATCAGGCTCAGAGAAAAGCTTGGAGGAGTTCAGGAGCCACTGAGAAGTAAGCCGCTCCCAAAAGTTTCCCCTAGGTCTGTTTCTCTTTTGATTTACAGCAGAAGACTTTATTGTAATGAAAATCTGGGGAGTGGGAGGTATGCACACTTTTCCAATTATAATCTAGGCACTGGTTTTGCTCTTTGTGTTTAGTGTTGTTATTTGATTTTCCCACACTACAGAGAAACTACGCAGAGTACTATGTATACATATCTGTCGTTTTTTTTAAATTATTGCATTTTTAATTGTGTGTGTGTGTCAAAATCAAGACAAGTCAAAGTGGGACCTTTTCCATTGGTCAGGCAGAGTGGCTGCAATTTTCATGAAGGTATGATTGGGGTCCCATAAACATTCAGAAAATACGGGCACGCACACATATACATGGGCATGTACTCACGCACTCACATGCGGGCAGTTCCTAAAGAGTCCAGAAGAGGGTGTTGGATTCCCCCTGGAGCTGAAAGTATAGGCAGTTGTCAGCTGGGAAATCAAATCAAATCCTCTGTAAAAGCAATATATAATCTTAACCGCCAGGCCATATCTCCAGCCCCTTAACAGACATTTCTTGAAATTTGTGCAGCCCCAGAAATTTTCAGTTAGATTTCAGCAGAAGAAGGAAAGACCTCAGTGTCTGCCTGGATGCGATGTGCGTTCTCACATCTCTCCCTTAATAGACACAGTGTACGCTACAGAGAGCAAAGTGTAATTTTAAGAACCTTGTAATTCTTTACAAATTAACACAGCAGATGGTGTTTATGGGAGCCACATAGTGAGAAATATTTGGGACGATGTAAGACATGTGTTCCAGGGTGCTTAGTTTAGTTTTGAACTGTCATGCTGAAAAAAAAAATGCACTTTGCCTCATAAAGTTTTCATTGGTTCCAAGGGAGGAGGAAATGACCCAAGAGATGGTTCTATCACAATTCAGACTCCAAACATTCTCACTGAGACCTTGACTCACTGGTATTTTCTCAGAGCTCTGTGGCAACTCCTAATCAGGGGGTGATGGTCTGCTATGATGGTGCAGGAGCTGGGAAGCAACCAGGACTTCGTGCCTGACTTTTGAATAGCCTTAGGACATTGCAGAAAAGCTTCGGCACATAGCAGCTCCAGGCGGAGGCTTGCAAATTTGTAAATAGTTGCAATGTATATTTAATTGTTTTAGCTTTCCATCGTGTAACTAAAAAGAAAGATTGCTCTGTTCTTTCATAGTGGTATTATGTGACTCATAACTTGGACCTGCACAGTCCTGTTTCAATCAGCAATGGCCATTTGGAGGGGAAAGAAGAGGAGAAGAAGGCTTTGAAATAGGTAAAGGCAGGGCCAGAAAGAACAGGAGGACATGAGACTAACCAGCCTTTTGCAAAGGAAAGACAAGTCGGAGTGGGACCATTCTCACTGGTCAGGCAGAGTGACTGTCGTCCTAGGATTTTCATGGAGATGCGCTTGGGGTCCTATGGACATTCAGAAATACCTGACTATACTTTGTATGTCTTCTACCCACAGTCACCCAAAAGGAACACTTTTCTTTATTGGAAGCCACAGATATCCTTCAGAGAAACTTACATTCTTGTCTTGTTCAGGGATGGTAAAAGCAACATTGCATCAAAGCAGTTTTCTTTTTCTTTTT
>NW_004949098.1:6750324-6763404 GCF_000317375.1 Microtus ochrogaster
CTCCTCCTCCTCCTCCTCCTCCTCTTCCTCCTCCTCTTTCTTCTTTTTCTTTTGAGTCACTGACTCTCAGCGAGGATTGAGTGAGTGGTACTTCTTCCATGCATGATGAAATGTTGAAGGGACCCCATGCTGATGTTGTGCAGGCAGCCACAGCTGCACTGAACTATGTCATATTTTCTTTAGCTGTCAACCCCATCTACTCCTATACTCTTTCCACTCACTCTTTTGCAGTGTTCACTGAATCTTTGTAGGGGGGAAATAGATGTTCTATTTAAGGCCAAGAAGTTCATAGTCACCTATTCTTTATGTTTTCACCAGTTGTTAAGGTCTCTATTGACCATTGGCCACTGAAAAGGGGGTCTCTGATGAAGGCTGAGAGCAGCACTAGTCCATGGGTATTAAACCTAATATTTAAAAGGCAGATTGACACCATAATCACTTAGCAAAATAACCTTAGTAGGTTCTCCTCTAAAATCTGTGTACTCCTCAGCAATGGTTTCTTCATGAGGTTTACAATTCTAGGCAAAGATCCTTCCCTTTTGAATGAGTTCTCAATTAGAAAGAGACAATGCATGATCTTTCTGATATAGCTTACATGTTTTATATATCATGAAATCTGAAATTCAATGAATAATGCTGGAATTCTTCACAATGTATAGTTACTTACTTTGAAAAATCTTTGTAAACACAAACTAAGTAGTAGAAGTAACCATAGATATGGAGAGGAAGCTGATTGTCTGTGAATTGAGAGGGAAGGATAGGGTGATGAAGGAGTTATGATGTGAATTAGCTCCTGATATTTGTAAATGTCAGGAAAGTCAAGGTTGAGGTCTCTACACAAGCTTCACATCCATAAATCAATCCTGAATATTTTTAACTTTCCTATGAACTCTCATCAGTGTGGATCTAGTTTTTGGTACATGTATGCATATATGTATGCATGTATGTATGTAATAGAAAATGTCAAGCTCCAGGGATCTTTAAGGTGTTGATGGCTTCAAATATGTCTTAGTGGCTTGGGGAAAATGCTCTTAAAAATAAAATAAAAATTTAAATTTCATTCACCTGTTAATCATTTATTCTGTGTGTGTGTTTGTTTGTGTGTGTGTGTGTGTGTGTGTGTGTGTGTGATGGGGATGGAGGGAGAGAGGAGGGAGCGAGGGAGAGAGAGAGAGAGAGACAGAGAGAGAGAGAGAGAGAGAGAGAGAGAGAGAGAGAGAGAGAATACACATACGTGATCACATAGCAAATCAATAAGAGTTTATACTTGGCCTTAAATGCTTTCATTTTAGCTGTGAAGATGAAATGGCTTCTTTTAGCAGTTTGCTTCGTTCCCACTCTTGCAGACATAGAAGGGATATATAGTTAATTAAGCCAGACTTTTAGTAATCACCGAAGTTTAGGAGTGACCCAGTGAAAAATATCTGTTATGCAGAGTTGCCTGGCAATTTATCAGTGATGATGACACCTGTGTTGATAAAATAAATCAAGGAGCATAAATTGAGACACAGCACAGGTGCGAATCATATACTTCCTGTGGTTCTGAGCAGCAACTTGTGAAGCAGTGAAATTTATTTTTAGGATTCCCTCCTTTCCAAAACACCCATTAGTGCCTTTCCTACCCATTCCCTAGCCTCAGGTTCCTGGTGGAGCCATCCATCTTTCTATCTATACTAGAGTATTTCCTAAGTACTTCTGATGAGTTTCCTGCTGACTCCTTGCAGAGAATCCCAGGCATTCTTGACCTGTAAAAAGCATGTCTTCTCTTCAGCAATCACGTAAAAACGTGGCAAATGATGTTTGATAGAATATTAGTTTCTCCATTATTTGACACAGTATGTAATTGAAGAATGGACTCCAAAGAGAAGAGAATGACTGTGGGCTGAATGGATGTAGGAAGACTTGTGGAAAGGAGCTGTGGAGTTCTTCTCAGCTTCACTCTCAGCCACATGTCTCTCTGCGGTGCCTGTCTCTGACATTTCACAGTCAGCTTCAGGGTTGCCTGCTACCCATTCCTAAATCTTAGCATAAAATTTCCTCCTTCTTAATGGTTCCACCATTAGAATACAAACCTTTGGTTCATTCTTACAGGCTGGGATGCTACAAATTCATCCCTTAATCCGGAATCCTTGGTTGACATTCAGAAAGAAAATCTAGGGTTCTGTTAGTTAAAGATCATGTATACTGTGATGGAAGAATGGAACAGTGGCAGGCATCTCCTGAACACATCATCTGATTTGTTTTTGCGCTGATACTGCAATACAGATGTTGTAAGCTTCAACATTACCATGTGGTGAAAATGATGTACATTCAGTAGAAATTGTACTTCGAAGTTTTTATTTGGTTCTTATAGAGCCTGTTTATACTTGGTTTGGCATTCTTCCCATGCTGAACAATGGTGACAAGCCACAGTTCCCTGTCATGTGATCATAACATTACTCCTTTGTGCACTGTAACTCTAAGTTAAATCAATCAGTGTGTTAAATGTGTTGTTTATTTATAATGCCTTCAAGTTATAGTGAATTTATCAGTACACAGAATTATCTGTACTAATAACCAGAACCTCAGGGTCTCTATAATAAGTTTCTTTGATATCCTTACATTATGTATTCATGGTTCTTTAGGCATTGACAAGATCTAGCAGAAAAGGTCAGAAGATACGTCAATGTTTTTTTTCTCTCACTTTTATCCCTACCTCTCCCCTGAACCACTCCAGCATCCAGGAAAGCTGAGCAGTGGGTGGTGTGGTCAGAAGATGAATTTGCTTTGTGGCCACTTCTTGCCTTTCACCCATTCTAAGGAGATACTGCGTCTTTCTTTTTCAAGAAAAATGTACTCAGCCAGTGAAAAGGAAATATTTAGAAAGGTTCACATGTTCACACAATGATTTATAAACTGCATAAAGGTATTATGAAATGCTCAAGGTTCTATAAATAATGGAACTATTTGTAATAACGATATGATTTCTGTATGTGGGGTTTGAGGGTAGGCAGGCAACCTTCCAAGTATGATAGGGTGACTGCTGGATCAATAGATAATTTTTTTCTCCTCCCTCCTGTTGTCTAAATCATAGGTTTAAATGACAGCAGTATGTGTTACAGGTAGAGTTCAGGGTACATTATTGCTTTCTGCCATCCCAATGATTTGGAATTTTCCTCTTTCAAATGACAACACTTTGAAGACTGAGCGTTTTATTAGCCCCTAGCAATGCACTCTCTAAGAGTCACAGCTGTACAGTATTTTGAATATTCCTGCACATTCAGTTCAGCTTTCAGGGTCATCTGAAGAAAAGGAAGTAGGTTCTATACATATGTGTTCCTATGGCCATGTTTGGCATATTTATATCGTGTCCTCAAACATGGCCATGTGAGTCTGTGGCTCTGATGGGCATCCTGCTTAGTAGAGCTGTGCTCACAGGACTTCTGTGAATTACCTGCTTTCATTTCACTCCTTCTGTATTCATCCGTTCCCACTGAGTACTACCTGTGTGTGGTGAACTGTTTTAGGTATGAAGAGGGAATGGAATGAGGATACCCTGAAAGAATTACTCATTTTTAGAGATTTGGAAGCTGAGATTTCTTAACATTGCGCTGCATAGATCATGAAGTCAACATCAGTTCTGTGTCATTTACTGTGTCAATATGTCTCTATTTTACACATCCTCAGGAGTTTCCAGAGCGACATGCATCATCCATTTAATCTATTCAGAGAGGAGGTTAACAACAATAATTACTATTTTATAAGCAGGGACTCAGGCAGCTCAGATTGCTCTCAGAGTTGACCTATAACTGAGGATGACCCTGAACTTATAATTACCTTCCTTCTCACTCTTAAGTACTAGGATGGCAGGCATGCATCAGGGTGCATGGTTTATGCAGTATTGGGGACCCAATACAGGGAGTTGTGCATGGCAGACCAGGACCCTAGCCAAGTACACTATGTCATCAACCTGAGATATAGCATGGTCCAGAGTCAAGGGACCTGGACCTTTATTTTGTAAAAAGGAAAAAGGTAGTATGATAAAAGATCATTGAAATAAAATATTGTACTTTACCTGAAGCCTAACTGCAAAGTCCTAAAATCCAGTGAGTGGCACAGTTCTTCTGGTCAGAATGAAACTAGTTCTGAAAGTCTGCTCCTCAGTATCTGATGCCTTGACAAATTGGACTGAATCTGAGGGAATGAAGACTCATCTTCTGAAAACCCAAATCCGGAAATGTATTCTCTTTGCTCTCGTCAATTCATGACACAGATCCACCCTGGACGTGTTTGTAAAATAACATTCTAAGTCTAAAACAAATAGATTTCTATAAACAAGCACTTCCCTAACACAGCAGATGGCCATTAGGAAAGGTGCCCACAGCAGTGTGGGAGAGTTCTTGGAGTGTTGTATTCTTTTAATAATGACACTTACAAAGTGGCATCTCTACCGCAGGTAAAGATAAAGAAAGTAGACTGGTGAGATGGTTCCGTGGGTAGAGCACTTACCATGCAAGCATGAAAGCCAGAGTTTGAATCCTGAACACCCATGTAAATGTGAGGTGGATATAACAGTCCAACTTGTAATCCTAACACTTGAGAGGCAGAGATGGAATCCATAGGGGAATCTTGCTAGCCCAACTAACCACATTGGCAAGCTGCGTGTTCACTAAGAAGACACCTAATGAAAACCTCTGGCCTCCACATGTGTACACACATACTCATATACATGTGCATACACATGCACCTACAAATATGCTGACATACAAACAAACATACCCATGCACTACATACACTAAACGGATATGTGTCTATGATAAAGAGAAGTGGGAACAGGTCTAAGAATGTAGTACAAAAAAGTAAATAGAAAAACACCTCTATTCTCTCATGTTTTATTAATAGCCTTTAAAGGAAACACATGAAATTTTATAATCACAGAGTTTATTTATTTTGAAGCAGGTCAAACTGGTGGCAAACTCAGTATGGTGCTGACTATGATCTTGATCTTCTCATTTCTTCCACCTCCCATGTAATGGGATTACAGCCATATACTACCCTGCCTGGACTCTAGTTTCTAAACTGATTCTCTTGTTTATTTATATTTATTCATTTACTGTCTGATATACTCACCTAATTCATCCAAATACAGTAAACTCTTAAAAATGTTTTGTTGTTTTAAGTACAATGACATCATGATTGATGGTCCAGTTAATCTGTCATGAAGACAAAGCATGTGTTATGCTGTATATTGTACCTAAAAGACAACAGACATTAAAAGCAAGTAAGGTGCATCAATAATTTAAGATCACAGGCTATTCATAGTTGGTCTGCATTGGCAGACAAGCTTGTCAACTTCTCTGAGTGAATGGTGATCACAACAGAGGGCAGCATGACACAAGAGTTTGCCAATCTCTCTGTAGCTAGTTTATTTGAGGATTGAATCTAGAACCGTGTGCAGAGTAGGCAAGGGCCGCACTGAGCCATGCTGCCAACCCTCATTTTGATTTATTTTCATATTGTATGGTAAGTGATTTTTTTTATTATTAAAAAATTCCACCTCCTCCCCACCTCCCTTTCCCCTCCCTCCCGCCCCCCACTCCCCACACCCCACTCCCCTCTCCCTCTCTCTCCAGTCCGAAGAGCAGTCAGGGTACCCTGCCCTGTGGGCAGTCCAAGGTCCTCCCTGCTTCATCCAGGTCTAGGAAGGTGAGCATCCAAATAGACTAGGCTCCCACAAAGCCAGTACATGCAGTAGGATCAAAACCCAGTGCCATTGTCCTTGGCTTCTCAGCAGCCCTCATTGTCCACCATATTCACAGAGTCCGGTTTTATCCCATGCATTTTCAGTCCCAGTCCGCTGGCCTTGGTGAGCTCCCAATAGACCAGCCACACTGTCTCAGTGGGTGGGTGCCCTCCTCGCGATATTGACTTCCTTGCTCATGTTCTCCCTCATTTTGTTCCTCATTTGGACCTTGGGAGCTCAGTCCATTGCTCCAGTGTGGGTCTCTGTCTCTATCTCCATCCATTGCCAGATGAAGATTCAATGGTGATATTCAAGATATTCATTAGTATGGCTACAGGATTGGGCCATTTCAGGCTCTCTCTCCTCGGCTGCCCAAGGACCTAGTTGGGGACATCTCTCTGGACCCCTGGGATCCCCTCTAGAGTCAAGGCTCTTGCCAACCCTAAAAAGGCTCCCTTAATTAAGATATATACTTCCCTGCTCCCATATCCATCCTCCATTATCCCAACCATCCCATTCCCCCAAGCTCTCCCCATCCTCCCCATCTCACTTATCTCTCCCCAACTCCCCTTTCCCTCATCCCACCCCACCCCCCAGTTCCCAATTTTTGCCCAGCAATCTTGTCTACTTCCAATATCATTTTGATTTTTTAAAAAGTTTTATTAACTTCTTCTATATGAATGGGTGTATTACTTGCATATATATTTATATACTATGTATGTCAAGTAACCTTGGAGGGTAGAAGAGGCCATTTAATCACTTGGAACTGAAGTTTAAGACAGTTTTTAGCTTCCAGGTGGGTACTGGGAGTTGAAACGGGAACCTCTGCAAGAAAAGACAATGCTTTGACCGCTGAGTCATCTCTAGAGTCGCTACTATTTATTTTGAGACAGTGTCACAACAAATTATCCAGACTGGCCATAAACTCACATTAAACTATAATTGTCCTTACCAGTTTTCCTTCTGTTATAGTTATTCTTAACAGTCAAATTAACACAATCTTGAATCACCTGGCAGAGAGTCTCAATGAAGGATCGATTGTCCAAGTTAGCTTGGCCTGTGGTTATGTCTGTGGGATGTCATCTAGATTCTAGATAATCTTAATTGATATGGAAAGACCCACCTGCATGGGAGTAGCACCATTTTCTCATAGTAGACTCTAGATGAAGGAAAAGGAAAGTGAGAAGAACATTAGTGAGAATGCTTCCATGTTCTTCTCTGCCTGCTCTTAACTGTGCAAGTGCAGAGATTAGGTACAACAAGTTCCTGTGGCCTCCAAATCCCCACCACAACAGACTGTCGTCACCTGGAATTGTGAACTAAAGTACACTATTTCTCCTGTAAGTTACCTTTTGTCATTGCATTTTATCAAAACAAAAGAAAGAACTAAAAATACCCCTTCCTAAGCATTTGGGACCACAGGCATAGACCTTCAGAACTGGCTTGAAGTTCTCATGTGCTGTGCAGATCTGAGTATTGAGAGACAAGGAGTGTCTATATACAAACTTTATTTAAAAACACCCAAGGTTACAAAGGGCCAGTTAGTTTACTCTCTTGGTCAGTGGCTCAGATTTCCTAAACACAGTGCTTTGTTATAAAATTCATAGCTTTTGGGTCTGGGGAGATTTATCAGCAGTCAATAGAATTTGCAACTCCTGCAGGGGACCTGAATTTGACTCTCAACACCAGAGAACCTCCTAAGTATGGGATCTGTTAATTGGCACATAACCAAAAATAAGTTAGCTATTTTCTCTTGGAATTTTATTTTATGCAGTCCATGCCACCATCATGTCTGGATTGCTTTCAGTCAAAGACTTGATGGCTAAAGAAACCAGAAGTTGGAAATATTAAACGAGCACAGTCTTGACAAGAGTGATGTGGAACACTGATGTCAACAGACTTCTCCGGGTTTGCAGGTTAAAACAGTCAGTCATATTAACGCTGGAAGGAAGCTCTCTTGAACATAATCCTGGTTGATAGTCAAAGTCATCCCTTCTTTCCATGCAGTAAAGGCTGACTCTTTCTATTCACTGTCCTTTCAGAGGCTGTCTTGCCGTGTGTCTCTTCCTGCCATTCAAAACGCTGCTCCTCTTTCTATTCCACCCTAACTCAGAGATGATGGTCTAGTTAATGTCCTCTAACCCTCTCTTATGTTTGGGGACTTCGTAGGGCTTCTACTTGCCATCTCAAGAAACTCTCCCCTATCACTAGTCTCATGTTCTAGTCAACTCATTTGTGTGGGAGACTTTCTGAGAAGAGGGAACCTTAACTCTCCCTATTACTGTTCTTCCCACAGTGATCCTGTCTGACAAATGTGTGCTTGACATTCAGGTTATTGATGCCACATGGGGAACACATGTTGCCTTCTGCTTACAGAAAGGAACAGCCAAGTCTCCCACGTGTGTCTGTAACAACCTCAGTCACACTTAAGTACTGATGTTACCTCTGGGTGTAGAGGTACCACATTCAGCTTGTAAAATCACAGAACACCAAGTCAAGCCAGGGTTTTAGATAACATTTTTTTCTTTTTAGTTTTTTTTTAATTATAAAAACATACTTCTTTTGCTGTTCTTGTTAAGAGAAGGTTTTTCCCAGGACAACCTTGAACTTGTTATGTAGCTGAGGATTATTTTGAATTTTTGCTCTTCCTGCCCTGCCTCTTAAGTATGAGATTGTAGATAAGTGCCTTAGCAACCACACTATTCATTTATGCATTATTACAAATGGATCCTGGGGTTTCTATCTGCTAGACAAGTACTTTACCCATTAAGTGACATTTCTAATATTTCTCTATAGTTTTTTCATTTTTTTCCCATTGGAAGTCACTTTATTGCTATGTTCACTGAGCACAACAGTACTAGTAGGGTTTCCTCTGGGGTCCATGACCTATATCTTACCTCAGGTTCTTGGCCTCATTGACAATTTCAGAGACCGATTCCATCTCATGAAAAGTTTTAAATCCAATCAAAAGTGATCGATTACTTCTGTGACATTCATGCCACTATCACCCTAGTGGGTATGTCTTGCAGACAGCTTGTTGTTTCCCTAGTTTTTAAAGTAGGAGATATCTGACACAGGGCTTGCTCCAGTGGCCCTATCCCAAATCATGCCTTGTCAAATTTCATATTATCGGATGTGGGGTTTGCTTCAATGGTCTTGTCCTAAACTATGCCTTGTTAGATTTGTCTTAATTTAAATTTTGCTTTTTATATCTATTTTGCTCTGCATGGCTTCTTTTTCTGCTGTCATTTTGCTGTTTTAAAGGGTGCATTAAGCTATTTATCTTAATTAGTGAGTTCTTTCATGCCCTCTTAAGTCTTGAAACCACAGGCCAGTCCTTCAATTCCTGACTCTAGTTTCATGACTTGTCTCCATTGTCATTTTTCTCACTGGTGAAAAGAGGATACAGATGTATTACTAACAGAATAAGGAGATCCTAGTATCTGGCACTTACTCATAGTTACTTTATTATTTCATGTAGTCAAGATATTATAATTCATTTTATTTTTAAAGCTATTATATTTATATGTTTTTCTGAGGTGTGGTGGTGATAGTAGTGGTGATGTGTATGTGTGTGTACAGTGTGTATGTGTGTTCATGAATGTGGACATTAGTGTACCACAGTGAGTGTTTGGAGGCCAGAGGATAATCTGAGCTTTTGGTCTTTGCTGTCCACTTTGAAACAGTGTCTATTTTTTTTTTTATCCCCAGTGAATATGTCAGATTAGCTAACCTGTGCCCTTACAGGAATTCTCCTGTCTTTACTTTAAATCTCACCACAGGGGCTCTGGGATTACAGATGTGTGCTGCCACATCTAGCATCACTTTGGTTTTAGGAATTTTAACTACCTTGTCATGCTTTCCAGCCAAGGACTCTACCTATGGAGCCATCTCTCCCCCACCTCTCTGTCCTTGCCCATCTTTTGACAGTTATTCTATTGTTCTAGCCACAATGTAAACCTAACCCATAACTTTTATTTATTTGTTTGGTTGTTGACTTTTGAGACAGGGTCTCAATGTGCAGAACGGGCTGGCTTGCATTTCACAGAAATCTGCTTGCCTCTGTCTACCAAGTGCTGGGATTGATCATGTGTGCCACCACACACAGCAGCTTTTACTTTATGAGTGAGATTTTACTATTTTAATAAATGGGGATGGAATGGGAAGTATTTGACTCTCAGAAAGACAGTAGCAGCTCTCACCTCCCCCAAAGAACTCTATGTTTTTATGGCAAACATTCTATTTGCACACTAATCAAAGAGGAAGAGTAGCCACTAGCTGTTGAACCAGTGTCCAACTGAGCATTTGAAGGCTGGATGCTGGCTGTACTTTTGCTTATTATGATCACATTCCTGTTTTTCAGAAAGATCAAACCACCCCATCCTAATTCTTCATATGCTTTTGTTTTCTTGGAGCTATTTTTGTGCTGATATTTCAAAGTTGTAAAATGTTAGCCTCTTTATTTCAAGCTCTTCCTACGAACCACCTCAACGTGTGCATCTGAAAGAATCAGTGTATGAGCTTAGAGAGTGGGGAAGGAAGGGTTTGTAGAGTTCTAGACAACTAAAAATATGCACACATATGCCCCAAGTTTTGACTTTCAATGAAAATCATGTAAGGCTAGGCCTCACATATTTGTTTAGAAAAACTGGCTGAACGAAGCAAGCTGCAGAAGAAAAGTGGCCGCTTTCAATTCTGATGCTTTTGTGTCTGTAAGGACTACCTATATCTAGGTGTTGTTTTTCTTTTGTTTTTGCTTTATTGTAGTTGTTGCTGTTGTTTTGTTTTGGATTTTGTCTTTTGCATGAAAAGAGACCCTTATATGCTTGATACGTGGTCATTTCTTTCCTCCAAGCAGACCATCTGTTAGGTAGGATGTTGTCACCCGGGATCTCACTCATTTTATACTCAGCTATGGAGCTTTGTGAGATTCTGTACAGATGCGGTGTGGAGCAAGAGATGACTTGCCCCTAGGAATACAAACAAATAAATAAATAACTTCTAGGGTGTTAGACTGACATTTCGGTGATTTAATAGCTTTCACACATTTCTTTGAAAATGATCGCCTCTTGTGTAGAAGATGGCGCCTGTAGTGTTCATAGAACTTTGAATCCATGGGAATCTTGTCACTGTAAAAACAAAGCAAAACAAAACAGTGGAGGGCTGGCAAGATGGCCCCACAGGTAGAGGTGCTCGCTGTCAAGTCTCATGACCTGAGTTGGATACCTAAAACCCACAAGGTGGGAGAACCGATTTCTTCTTGTCTTCTGACCTACACATGGCAGCAATGAAACCCTAGCCACCCCCAATTCCACACACACACACACACACACAAACACACACACACAAATTGAAGTAAACTTTAAAAATTCAAATTTAATTTTATTAAAAAATCTTTGTTTGATTTTCCTTGTTTTTCTATAGCCATCAGGGAAATGGAAAAAATTAACACAAAACTTGGAAAAATTTAAGTGAATAGTTTGTTGAAGTGTTGTTTGTTCTCTATTATTTTTGCTTCTATAACTATATGTTGGAGACATAAGGAAAGATTTGTTCATGATCACAACCTGTGAGCTCCTTATGGCTATGTTTTGCACCTCTCCTGCTTTGTAGAACAGAGATTAGAAGTTTTTAATTTTCTAGAAAGGTAGATTTCCCAATCTTCTTACAAAACTTGCAATGTGGTTTTTGAAATATTGACATAAAATTTTCAATTTTGGCAAAGGAGAATTTGTTTTAAGCTTTTCTTTCGTTTATTGTGGTATACATGCATATATGCATATTCTTGTATACATATGCATGTGTATGTGTATAGGTATGTTGCACATCTCTGTGTTAGGAGTTTTGCTCTATCATTTTCCAGTTTAATAATTCAGGCAGGGTCTCTCACTTGAACCCAAAACTCAATGATATCCTAGTCCCACTATTCAGTGTCTTCCAGGGAATTCCTTGTCTCTGCTTTCAGAGTGCTGGAATTACAGCTGGGTTGCTGTACTGACCTGTCATTTATGTGGCCGGGATACAGCTCTGGTTCTCAGACTGTATCACATCAAGTAGTTCATCCACTGAGTCTTCTCTTAGGCCCTGTGAATTTTTCTTAAGATCACTTCTATTTTATAAGCATGCCTACATAACAAAAATCCCATTATATTTGTCTTTGAGATCAAAAGCAAGACACTCTTTGTATTATGTAATTTATCCATAAATGGCAGGAGAGGAAGAAAATGGATTTGAAGAGAGTTGAATATGGATATAACTATCCTGAGAACCTATTGACTTTTTGTTTTAATTTCTGTTTCAGAAAAATAACTTTAGTCACCCAGTATGTTCATCGGATACTTAAACAAATATTTTGGTTTGCTTTAAATTGGTAGGATTTTGCAACTTACATATTTTCCTGAATTGTCTTAAACACTTGATGTCTTTGACGCTTAATTTTATAAACCAGAAGTGATTTTTCTCTTCTTAACAGACTGGAAGGAAAGAAAAAGGAGATCCTCTCAACATTGCAATTGACAAGATGACCAAGAAAACAAGAGATCTAAGGAGACAGGTATGGTTTTCTTTCTATTTTTGCCACAAGAACTTTGCGATGATTTTTTCAGAATGCTGCTTTCCAGGGTAGCATTTTAGAGCTTACTCATTCAGAAGCCTGTTTGTTATCTCATCTAGATAAACATAGACAGAAATCAATTAACAGTTAGAAAACTGCTGAGCCAAGAGATGAGCTGACTGCAAGACTCATGGTGTTAAGAGCCTGAGAGGTAGCCTCTCACTGAGAAGACAGCATCTTCTCAGGTGGGAACTTGAATTCTTCTCTGTGTATATTTGGTTTTTAGTTTCAGAATCAAGATATGCCAGGAAACCTTCATTGATCTATGAGAGTTCTTACAAAATGTCCAAGGCATTGAATACTGTACTAGGTTGCTAATGTTTAATAAGAAATAAAACCCTTAATACAATGGGTTCATTAAGGTCTAAGACCCAATGTATTCCATTGTAGATATAGTTAGGATATTTATCAGATTAGTTTTGGGGAAACCCAGAACCAAAATAGGAGTTCGTGGCATGGACTAAATGGCCATTGGTATCATTAATTTGATGACTCCAATTTTTCACCCAGGGAAGATCATATCTGGGGGATGGATTTCTCATGGCAAATGTTTTTTCTTTTAATTGAGAAAAGAAAAAAAAAAAACAAGTTTCCGCCTCCTCCTAGCCTCCCATTTCCCTCCCCCTCCTCCCACCTTTCTCCCAGTCCTCCCACCCTTCTCCCCCTCCCCCCACTCCTCTCCCCCTCCCTCTCCAGTCCAAAGAGCAGTCAGGGTTCCCTGCCCTGTGGTAAGTCCTAGGTCCTC
>NW_004949098.1:6764438-6765282 GCF_000317375.1 Microtus ochrogaster
CTATGAACATAGTTGAACAAATGCTTTTGTCATATGATAGGGCATCTCTTGGGTATATTCCCAAGAGTGGTATTGCTGGGTACAGAGGCAGGTTGATCCCAAATTTCCTGAGAAATCATGGCAAATGTTTTATGAACATTTCCCAGTGTTGACTTTGAAGTTTTGTTCGTTTTTAATCATGTAAATGATTTCTAATGATTAAATGGTATATTTAATACATAAGATTTTATTATTACTAGGTGTTTTCTGAGAATTTGTTTGTTTGTTTGTTTTTATCTTTAATGAAAGAACACATTTAAGGCAGTGGTTCTCAACCTTCCTAATGCTGCGATCTTATAGTTCAGCTCCTCATGTTGTGGTGACCCCCAACTATAAAATTATTCTGTTGGTATTTATTAACTGTAATTTTGCTACTGGTCTGAATCATAATGCAAATACCTTTCTGATATGCGACCCAATGGGATCATGACCCACAGGTTGATGACCACTGATTTAAAAAGACTCAACTGATTCTTGAGATGCTCTGAGAACATTGAAAGCCAGGTTCTGACAGGCTATGGGCTCTTGTAATCCTCATTTCTTGACATCCACTGGTATCAAGAGACCATATAAGTCACCGAAGAACATAGGGTGCACACACATGCCTCAAAATAGGCTTATCCTAAAGATCTGCACTCTGATCTTAAGTGGTGCATTTAATATTTGATTTAAAAATAGTTACTGCAGAGCTAACTTTTGTGGTTACAAGTACCTACTTGTAGAAATAGGAGCGGCGGGCTGCGTCCCGGCACCCGGCCGCCCACATGGCTAGCTCTACCCGAAATAATTACACGGACACTGTGTT
>NW_004949098.1:6768562-6788447 GCF_000317375.1 Microtus ochrogaster
CTCTGTTTACTCCTCCCTCCTGTTTTAACCTATCAGGGCAAGCAGCTTCTTTATTTAATTAACCAATGACCTTCCTCCATCACCTACTGCTCTTGCAGGATGCAGGCTCAATTCCCAGCACCTACAGGGCTGCACACAGCCCTCTGTAACTCTGATTTCAGGGGAAGCTGATGATGCCCACTTCTGGCCTGTCAAAGTTACCAGGAACACATGTGACACAGACATACACAGAGGCAAAATAGCCACACACATAAAATACAATAAAGATTTTTTAAAAATTATCTTTAAGTGTGCATGAATGTGGACTGTTTTATTTTATAATTGTGAGATAAGCTCTCACCATATGGCTCTGACTGGCTTGGGACTTATTACATAGAGCAGGCTGGTCTTGAATTTAGAGTTCAGTTTTCCTCTGCTTCCCCAGGGCTGGGATTAAAACTGCGATTTAACCTAGCTTACTGTGTAAGTATTGTATGTTATACACACTCCCCATTATACCTATTTAGTATCTCCTTTTTTGCCCCTTGCTAGTTTCATCAGTCCCCTTTACCCTCCTAGATAATTTTATTTGTACTTTCCCCTCCCCTCTTTGTCATACACACACACTATTTTGTGTATGTATATAAAATCTAGGAGCAACTAATGAGAAAGAGCATGATATTTTTCTTTCTGAGACTGACTCAATTCACTTAGTATGATTATCTCCTGTTTCATCCATCACTGGAAGCATTCTGATATTCTCACATGATTCACCCTACTTTGTTTTGTAGTGTGCTCTATCAAAAAGAGACTACACCCTTATTTTTATCTCCCTGACACCTACACTTTGAGTCTCACCTAACATTCATCTATACCCTCTGGCCGCTTTTGCATATGGCCATCTTCATCACTAACATGACCGCGTTAGTCAACTAGAAGGAACTACTGCCGAAGACAGCACCTGCCACGCGTTCTACAACTGCAGAAAGACTAGATTTGTGCAGCTGCATCTACCATGCCCTTCTGGAGCACACCAAGCAGAGTTAGGATCATCAAGGAGCCAGTGCAGGCACGGCTGCAGGGAGTCCTAGATGGACTTGAAATTAGAACACAGCTGCTGCACTGGTTTCTCTTCTCAACTAAAGTAGGTGCTGCGACCAACTGCTTTACAGGGAGGAATTTAAAAGAGGAGACATTTATTTTGGCTTCTGTTTGGAAGGTATATAATGTGTCATGGTACAGAGGTAAAGATTTTGGAGGGTGAAGCTGCTGATTATGTCTGGATGGATCGGGAAGCAGGGAGGACATAGAAAGAAGAGTGGGCTGGAAACTTAAAACTGCACCCCCACAGAGACTCATTTTCTCAACCAAGAGCCACTTCCTAAGGATTTATATATAACATCTGAGAACAGCATCAGCTGCTGAGGGTCAAGCTTAGAAGCAATTGGGTCTGGGGAGTGACATATTTTTTGTCTGTTTTCTTGAAAATAGATTCCCCCCTCACATACTATATCTATTTCCCCTCCCTCTACTCCTCCCAGACCCTCCTCCCCTGTCCTCCTTTCTACAAAATCCCTGTTTCTCTTCTTCATTAAAAACAAATATATTTCTAAGAGATAATAATAACAAAACGAAATAAAACATAATAAGAGGAAGCAAAACCTAACACATCAGAAGTAGACAAAACAAGCAAAAAGAAAAGAGTCCAAGAGAAAGCATAAGAAGCAGAGATCCACTCTTTTGCACACTCAAGAATTCTATAAAAATACTAACCTTGAACCCTGAATATAATTGCAGAGGATCTGGAACAGACCGGTGTGGGTTCACTGCTGTCTGCTTCAGGCTCTGTGAGTTCATACGAGCTTTGATCATTTTTATTTAGAGGACCTTGTTCTCCTGGTGTCTTTCATCTCCTATGGCTCTTACACCCTTTCTGCCCCCTCTCCTAAGGATTTCCCTGAGCCCTAAAGAGAGGGATTTGATGGAGCCATGCCCTTTATGGTTGAGTGTCCTAAGGACTATGAAACACATTTTACATTACACTTACATTTACATGCAAATCACAGCACTACAGTTCTACTTGGGTGCTTTTGGGATGTCACCAGGATGTTCCAGGAAAAAAGTTATACTTCAAATAATATCCCCCACAAGACAGAACTTGTACTTCTGGAATCTGAAGACTTTGAATTGCCAGTTAAAAGAATCTTTTAAGGAAAACATTTCCTTTTGGTTGTTGTTTTTCTTTGAAATAAGGCAGAAAAAAAAGATTGTCCCATTGTGTGTTAGTAATACCAAAGAGAGATGGGCAGTTCTGCCTAACTTGTGCTCTAAGATCAGCTCCCCATGTCTTACCTGATATGAGAGGATGTGGCTAATAGGAACTGGAAAGTTAATTAAAAAAAAACACATTGGCTCATAATGGATATCTCGACTCTGTCTCTAAGGTTGTTGCATGACTTTAGATACCTGTTTGGTGCCCACCCCTCTTCTCTCTTGCTTTGAGACAGTTTCACACATAGCCCAGGCTAGCTTTGAAGTCCCAGCAATCCTCTTCTGTCAGCTTCTGAGCGTTAAGATTATAGGAGTCAGTCATCAAGCCTGGCTCTGGCATCACCATCTCTTGATCTTCTCTTCATATGAAGTGAGGAGCCAAACTCAGTCTGGAGGCTGGCTCTCTTTGAGCTACACACACACACAAAAAATGTGTGAATAAAATTGTTATGAATTCATGTCCTGTGCCAGAGGTCCCAAGGGATAGTAATCAGATTTTAGAAGCATGGACAGCATCTCCAGGGGTTGCCTTTTCTTAGCCTAGGGAGCAAGCTATCAACATGTGCTCCTACCTCCCTGCTTTATTGGCTGTAATAGGGATTTGGTTTTACATCCAGGAGCCAGCTCTTTAGTTGTCTCTACTTAGAGACCTAGAGGTTATCTCCTCTCCCTACCTCCCCCCACCATTTTATTAAGAAGGGGTGGTAAGGGAATTCCCAGAGTTGTCTTTTAGCAGAAGAGAATGGTAGAATTTGAACGACGCTGAAATAAGCCTCCTGGAGAGCTGCATTCAGGGTGGTAGGCAAAGCAGCCTTGTTTCTATGCCTGTCAGTTTTTGCTTCCCTCACATTTACAGGAGTGAGGATATCAGGATTGTTTCATGGTATTAAAACACAGCAGTAATAGCATAATACCCCACCACATCTGTGGATTTGGTTCAAACACCTTTCTCTTTCTTAATCTGTCTTTCTTGGACTAAAATGGTCCCCATCTGTCAGTTCCATGGCTACCCATATGTTGGGATATTTTTGTCTTCCCATCCTTTCTGTCTCTCCACGTTTACCTGTATGGCACAAAACATTCACTGATCTAAATTGAAACTCAGTTTGGATGGAATATGCTGTGACTAATTTGCCTGGCTCAGCTGAGCTCCCGCGCCCCTTAGATTGGGCAGTGAGGGGCTGGAGGTCTGGCTTAACAGTGAAGAAGGCTTGTAGCTATTTCCAGTATCCATGTTAGGCCTCGCCCAACCCCTTGTAACTCAATCTCGAGGGATTTGACAACCTTTTCTGCTCTTCTTGGGTACACACTCACACAGCAAAACACACATAAACCCTAAGAAAATGAAATACATCTTAAAAATTAAAAAATAAAATATTTAGGCAGTTAGTTAATAGGATTGAAGACCATTTCCCTTGATACTGAAGACTATCAAATGTAACAGTGTCTGTATGAATATTTTCTGCTAGTGAGATGCTTCCCATGGCAGATAAACCTACCTGGTAACAGATAATAAAGGGGATCCCCCAATGACCCAGGACCATGTCCATGGACACAAGCATTCTGCATTCCTTGTTATAGGGAACACACCAGATATGGCTACTCAGGCACAGCTTACAGCCAATTAAAAGCCTTCATTTCAGCCACCTGGGACTACAGTGCACTATTTCAGACCTAAGTGTAGCCCTGAGCATTTAGACCGTGTGACTTCTAAAGGTAAAAACCACATTCTGGTATCTTGCTCTGGGGTTGAAAGGGGAGGTTTGGACATGCAGGCAGTTTAATAGAAGCTAAGAATAAGTTAGGTAGGGTATCTTGGCCTTAGGTCCTAGGACAGAGTCAGCTAATTTTCCACAGGACTCTCTATCAAGGAAATTAAATTAAAGTTAATCCTGAAATGGCCTCTGCAAAAATGCAAGATAGAGGAAACTCTGCAATGTCTTGCTCTGTCACACCTTGTTTTTTTTAATTAATTAATTTATTAAAGATTTCTGTCTCTTCCCCGCCACCGCCTCCCATTTCCCTCCCCCTCCCCGAATCAAGTCCCCCTCCCTTGTCAGCCCAAAGAGCAATCAGGGTTCCCTGCCCTGTGGGAAGTCCAAGGACCACCCACCTCCATCCAGGTCTAGTAAGGTGAGCATCCAAACTGCCTAGGCTCCCACAAAGCCAGTACGTGCAGTAGGATCAAAACCCAGTGCCATTGTTCTTGAGTTCTCAGTAGTTCTCATTGTCTGCTATGTTCAGTGTGTCCGGTTTTATCCCAGGCTTTTTCAGACCCAGGCCAGCTGGCCTTGGTGGTTTTTAGAGAAATCAAATCTGATAGAGAGAAAAAGAGGAAATAAAAGGTTGTAGTTAACAATGAGACTTGTACCAACTTATGTGGCTTCCCACTTTTTAGTCTCTTGTACTTTTTCTCAGCCCTTGGGAACAGCCCTTTAAAAGGGTGACCCTGGAACTTTCCAAAGTTACACTTACTAAATTAAAACAAATAAAGTCAATGGCAATCCTTATCTTAGATGTCCCTAATTAGGGACATGGAGTTAGATTTGTAGACCCTTAAAAAATCAAAAGTCTTCAATAAAATAGATCTTTGTTGAAGTTGAACTTTCAAGCAAATAGGAATCTTCTCTTGAGGCTTCATTTCCCAATGGAGTTGAGTCACACACTGTGGAAAGGTCATAGGAACACAAGGGTGTCACCTTGAACTGACTGGCATAAATTCATCTTGCCATTTAAAATCTGTGACAGTGGGCCGTAGTAGAACAGAATTCTCTTAGGAGTCCTTAGTATGGGCTGAAAAACATAGATTTACGGAACAATGACTGTCAACTCTGAGCAGTATGTTCTAATTTTAGAGCTGTGGGCATAGTGGGTCCCACGTCTGGGCGGTTATCCCAGCTGTGATTCTGGAACTGGTCTGGAAGCAATGCTTTTGGCTCTTTCCATGTCTGCGTACAGAGATGCCTCAAAGTCTACCCCTTACTCACACGGGACCTAGTCGGTGACTGTCTGCCGTGGCTGCCTGTTGTGTGAAACTAAGGTGTGAGGCTTGGCAGCAAGTGCCTTTACCTCCTCACCCTTCTCAAGGGCCAACTTCTAGGCTTCCACCCTCATGAGCTATGAGAAAGGCCTCATAATACAGTGCAATGGTGTTCAATTTGATAAAAGCCTCAATTTTACTGTTAACAATGAAACTATTTTTTAATAACACTGATTCATGTATGGGATGCTTTCATACTGAGATAGTTACTACATGGGGGAAGGTTAATATAGCGAATAATTAAGAGCTCCAAAAGGAAACACATCACATGTGTTAGAGGGTTCGCTTATCTCTGAAGACCCTACAATTTTGATAGAGTTTTCTAGTTGTCTCTATTGGAACGCTTCCTGAGAGAAGACCTCAGGCTGACAGTGGCCGTCATCACTGATAGTTTGCAAAATCACTCTCTGTAGAATGTAACCTGACTTAGCTGACCCATGGACAGACTTTATGATGTGTTGGATCATTCCATGAAATGACCACATTTAGTCCTGAAACTAGATGAGTGAGGTGAAAAGATGGTCACTGTGTACGTCCACTCTACAGATGACCACACAGAACAAATTAGCACATAGACACATGGAGGGTGTGTGGTATTCCTGACTCAAGCAGCGGTCCCACTCTGGCCGCCACCTTGCTCATAAGCTTTATCCCATCCTCGTTCTCTATAGGAGAAACACTTGTAAGTGGTCTACTCTGAGGAGGAGAGAGCGAGAGAAAGAGGGAGAGATGCTTTATGAGTTTTTTTCAATATTGGAGGTTAAATCCAGAGCCCTCAGGCCCATTATTATTATTATTGCTTGTAGTGATATTTTATATGTTTTATAAATAAATATAAACAAAGCTTGCCTAAAGATCAGAAGGTAAAACTAAGCCAAGGTCAGGCAGTGGTGTCACACACCTTTAATCCAAGGATTTAGAAGGCAGAAAAAAATGGATCTCTGTGAGTTCAAGGTCACCCTGGGATACACAAGATCAATGCAGAAACAGATCCAAGTGGTGGTGACACACACCATCAATCCCAGTACTAGGGAGTCTCACACCTTTAATCCCAGCACTGGAGAGAAATATAAGGCAGAATGAGACAGGACATTGTTCTCCTTCAGTCTGAGGAATTTTTATAGGTAAGAGCTCTCTAGTGGTTTAGTTTTACCTTCTTGTCTTTAGGCAAGCTTTAGTTATAAAACATGAATAAAATATCACTATGATTGCTATTACTATTACTACTATTACTGTTACTATTCCTACTTTTTTTTAAAGGTGAGATCTCAGATAGTTACCCAGACTGACTTTGAACTTCCTGTGTAACCTAGGCTGCCCTTGAACTTTTGATCATCCAATTTTTGTCTCCAACATAACTGGTATAGCAGCCTATGCTATTAGGCCCAGCTGCCCTGTGGTTTTCAACAGCACCTCCACCACAGGAGGGTTTGTGGTGACAGAAAACTATAGACAGAAAATAAGAAATCAATGTGGATGTCAAAAGCTGGTTCTTTCCTACTTCCTCCCCTGGGTTTAGCACGATGACTCACTGTAACCTCTTGAAAAGGTGCTGTTCGGTTTAGGTGCCTAGCTTTTTGATTTATGAATTACAGATATTCCAAAGCATTTACAGTAAACAGGAATATTAAAGCATTCAGTTCTTTTTCTCACATCTCCCTTGGGGGGCAATTATTTTTAGGTTCATTGTCAAGAAACATTTGAAAATTATTTCTGGATCTAAGTGTGTTTTTCTTCCTACAGAGCTGGATGTCTAAGGCTACAGCAACAAGACATGCTGGCTCCATGATTCCTTCTGAATGCTAAAGATTGTGATTTTGTGCTGAGACCCTGTCACAGCTAAGAGTCCCCAGGGATTTGGTCCTTAGGTCAGAATCTTAGCTCACTATGGAAGCATGGAAGCATGGAGATCAGAAAGGAGCATACAGTAAAAGAGATGTGGAGTAGAAAAATAAGCAATACAGGCAGAGCTAAGCACCAGAAACCAGAATGATAAAGGGTGAGAACAGAGCAGGATAGATATGAGGTTTCAATATCATAGACACAGGTCATGGGGGAGGAACTCTTCATTAAGAAACAGGTATTCTAGCCACTCTTTCACTGGGAAAACTATGGTAAATGATTCCTAAACATTAGCACACCAAACACTTTCCTTTGTTTTTTGACACAAGCTCTTACTATATTATCGAGGGCCTTGAGTACCAGCCTCAGTACCTCCTCAAAGCTCAGAATTGGATGTCCATGGCAGGTGAGGATCAAAAAGGGTAAAAGATCAAGTCAAATATGTTACCTCCACATGTTCTTTATTTTTTGTGTGAGGGGCAAAAGTGAAGTGAAGGGGCACAGAGAAGAAGAATAAGGGAAACAAAGAGGAAGGAGAGTAAGGGGAAGCAGTAGAAGATGAAGTATCAAGGAGAAGAATAAGAATAAGGAGAAGAATAATTTGTGATCTCCATGAGGTTCCTAGTTTTTACAGACATAGTTTGAAAATTCCATAGGCGAGGACAATGATAATATGCATATCAAAATTACAAAAAAGCGCAGGTAGAACCTGACAAAGCTGTGCTCCAAAACAGGTGACAGCACCCAGGAATTTCCAGCATTCAAGGGGAAATACTTGACATTCCAAACCATTAGATAAAGTTAAGAAGTATCCCTGAATCCTCAATTCACCCATTCTCCTCATCTAATCTCTTTTGTGATGACCAGCTCTAAGGACAACCCTGATTTGTTTGTTAGCAAAGGTGGGGCATGCTGCCTTCCTGCTCAGTGCCTGTCTTCTATAGAAGCTTCTATGTGGTCTGTTAGCAGGTAATTTTGTAGGATTGACTCTATGCAAATTTGACTGTTAGAACAAAGAGTAAATGTTGTAGTTCTAAGGCCTCATGGTGTCGGGGATTGAAGCAAGGTGATTCTGTTGCCTTGCAGGAGAAATTACACTCTGAGGTCCTTTTGGGAATGAATTCCATTTTGTAGGGAAGAATCATGGCTTTGCAAGGTTTTTATAGATATGACAGTGACTTTTCCAAAAGACAAGTGTTCCCGCAGCTCTGCAAAATGGGTGCCCCATAAGTCATACTGTGGATCTGCCTTTATGAATCTGTCAGCTGTACATTTACTGTACAGTCTTGTTGGCTCCAACACTATGTAGCACAGCCCAACATTGAATTGGCAATCTTCCTGACTCGGGCTCAGGAGTGCTAGATTGTAGACACATTGTAATCCACCACACAAATGCTATCTCCAAGTCTAGGATATGTGATCAAATCATTTGGAAATAGCTTTTTACATACTGTGTAGGCAACTGTAGTGATATTTTATATTTTATGTATAAAACTTGCCTGAAGACCAGAAGGTAAAACTAAGTCACTAGAGAGCTCTTACCTCTAAGAAATACTCAGACTGAAGGAGAATGAGTTCCTGTCTCATCCCATTTTATATATCTCTCTAGTGAATCCCATTTTATATATCTCTCTAGTGCTGGGATTAAAGGTGTTTGATTCCCTAGTACTGGGATTGAAGGTATAAACCACCATCACCTGGATCTGTTCCTACATTGATCTTGTATAGCCTAAAGTGACCTTGAACTCACAGAGATCCATCTGCCTCTATCTCCCAAATCCTGGGATTAGAGGTGTGTGATATCACTGCCTGACCTGTAGTAGCTTAGTTTTACCTTCTGGTCTCCATGTAAGCTTTATTTATAAATATAAATAAAATATCACTATAGGCAAGTCTTTAGCAAGTTCTGTCCCCTTCATGAGGTGGTTTAGTTTATTCCCGAGATCCTATAGAAGGTAAATGTCTTAGGTCTAGGCGAAGGTCAGCTTAGCTCTTCTCTCCCTAGCTAGTCTTGATCTGCGGAAAAGTCCAGCATCCTGACCCATGGTCATTACTCTAATAGCACACACTGCTGAGAGGAGAGGGGTTGCATATACACGGCTAGGAAAACTTTGTGAAGTGGGACTTCAACGATTGAGTTGCTCTGTTCTGCTAATTCCTGAAGTTGAGGTGAGATGGGAAGGGGACGTGATCTGAGAAGTCATTGAATCCAAAACACAGTGTAGAAGATGCCTGTTTGGTCTAACCTCCAGCACTTGCTCCTGTTTAGACAGGGATTCTGGTACAGTTCCTATATTTTTCATTTAGCAAGTGCTGCTGTGAGCAGTTTAACTAGAAGTTTCTGTTCCTGGGCTTACTTTACATATTCACCTAAAGAGTAAGCAGTGTGCTCCTTATGGGGGATTTTGATTTTACCAAAGTGGTGCTAAGGCTGGCTCTACCTGGAATCCTCGTACTAGGAAGACAAATCAGGGAGGGTTGTTGAATTTGAGGGCAGTTTGGGCTATGCACTGAGACCAGGACTAAAACAAATAAACAAGAAAACCAAAAAATGTGTGTCACAACACACATTCCCTGTTACTTCAGATGTTCTAATTTTTAAAAAACATCTATCTAAATATCTATCTATCTATCTATCTATCTATCTATCTATCTATCTATCTATCTATCTATCATCTATCTATCTACCTGGTGTGTGTATGAGAGAGAGAGAGACAAAGACATAGAGGCAGAAAGAGACAGAGAGACAGAGACAGATGGGAGGAACAGGCATGCATGTGCCACAGGCTTTGATGGTCAGAAGACAGCTTTCAGGAACTGGTTCTCTCCTATCACTTGCATCCTGGGGATTGAACTTAGGTAGTCAGACTTGACAGCAAGTGCCTTCACCCAAAGAGTTGTCTCACTGGCCTATGGTGTTCTCAGTCTTGAATTCATTTTTTAAAAATTATTTATTTGTAGTTTATGTAAATTAGTGTTTTGCCTGCATTTATGTCTGTGTGAGGATGTCAGATCTCCTTGGACAGGCATTACATACAGTTGTGAGGTGCCATACAGGTACCAATTGAACCCCTGTCCTCTAGAAGAGCGGCCAATGCTCTTAACCACTGAGCCATCTCTCCAGCCCCTCAGCCTTGAGTTCTGCTGCCTTTGAATCTGATAGTGGGTTTTTACACTTCCCTGAAGTCTGTTGGTTAATGTAGCTGAAGATGTGTCAAGACTTTGGACATTCATCACACCTCCTGTCCTCTGCCAGACATTTTCATTCAAGAAGCAATACTTGTTTCTTATAAGGGAGAGACCTTGTTTAAGGCTTGTAAGATACAGAAAAAAACCATGTGGGGTCTTCCAACACATCCACTATAGAATATTTTACCTTTGATCACCAAAATAGTTTTTTTTTTCCTATCCAACTGACCACTTCACTAACATGAACTTGTAAGCTTCAATTAAATACCTAACGAGAGCATCAGGCTTCACAATTTAAGGGTTCAGTTCCATAAGGCCACACCAATTTTACATTCTTGTTGGTAATAGGTGGCCATCAGTGGTCCTGCCTCCTCAGCCAAACAAATGAGTTTTGATTAATTTATCAGATTGACTTCTGGATCTCAGAGACACACTTACTTATATTAGGAGTATTATTACTTATATTACTTATAATTACTAATATTACTTATATTAGGAGTATTAAGAGCCTTGTGGGGACACAGATGAAAAGACACATTGGCAGACATCTCTTGGGAGGTTCGCAATTGTACTGTGCTGTGTGCTTCCTCCTATTGTGCTATAACCTATGAACCTACACATGGTTAAACTAGAAGTTTTCAGAATGCCATTCTGAATGCTGTCCTTTCAAGTTCTTGGCGTGACTTTGTTACAAAGGCCCGATTGATTAAATCACTAGTCATTGGTAAGAAGCTCAACCTTTGGCCTTTCTCAATTCCCCAGAGACTGAAGGTTGGAGGAAAGCTACAGGTTCTATCCCTGTAGTCACCTGGCTATTTTCTCCGGCAATCATTCTCTTTCTGAGCTCCCACCAAGTGTCATATCTGTTGTAGGAGCTGCAGGCTGTGTTCCACCCAGCTCCCAGCCGCTTGACTAGCTTATACCCCGAAATAACAACACACAAATTGTATTCTTTTAAACACTGATTGGCCCATTATATCTAGCCTCTTCTCGGCTAACTCTTGCACCTGGACTAGCCCATTTCTAATCATGTGTGTAGCATTCCAAGGTGCGCTTACCGGGAAGATTCTAGCCTACGTCCATCCTGGGTCGGAGCTTCATCATGTGTGCCTCAGAGAGCAGAGCTATCTAGTTTGAGCTCACTTCTTCTTCCTCCCAGCATTCTGTTCTGTTTACTCCACCCACCTATGTTCTAAGCTATGAGGCCAAGCAGTTTCTTTATTACTTAACCAATGAAATTAACAAATTGATATATGACACTCCTACATCACATATCATTAGAACAAAAGATGTGTCCCTTGCTTATGAAATTCCAGGGGCTTAAAAACTGTTTTTAGGTGTAATTAGCCAGGAAATTACACAGGTCTCATAATTTTTGTGTCAGAGATGAAATATTAAGACAAATTTGTAGCTAGTACTCTCGTCTGCAAGGATCATCTGTGTTATGAACTAGGGCAGATATGTAGATTTCTATCTGTTTTATAAGCCTTCTACCCCCTTGAACTACATTATGAACTAATTGTCTTATTGCTCATGGCCCCTTATTATAGGAGTAAACAGACAGATGTACATTCTTTGAAAATTTAGAAATGATGTATTTACTCTGTGTGTGTGTGTGTGTGTGTGTGTGTGTGTATGTGTGTGTGGCTATGTACATCACTGCATGTGTGTGAAAGTCAGAGGACAACTTGAGGAAGTCAGTTGGTTCTCTTTTCCACTGTGGATAAGATGTTGTTCTATCTCAGGTCATCAGGCTTAGTAGGCAGCTTCTTACACATGAGCCATCTGTCAGGCTTTAGTCTGTGCTTTCTAAGGAGGAGAGCTACAACTAGGGTAAAATGTGAGAGACAAACACTAAATGTTAAGGCACAGCATTATCAACAAAACTCAGGAGTCTACAGAAGTAATATTTTATGTACCATTTTAGGAAATCAAGGTTAGTGAAAAAAATCACCATGGGAGGCTAGAGATAAATGGCCCAATTAATAAAGCGCTTGCATTTCAAGCCAAAGGCCTTAGTTCAGTCCCCAGCAAAGTCATAAAGAGTCAAGCATGATATTCAACAAATGGAGCTGACATAACTGAATATCAACATGTAAATGAATGAAAATAGATCCTTATCTATTGTCATGCACAAAACTCAAGTCCAAATGGGCCAAAGTCCTCAACATGAAACCAACCAGACTGAACCTCATAGAAGAGAAAGTGGAAAGTATACTTGAACACATTGGCACAGGAGACCACTTCCCAAATATAACCCCAGTAGCACTGACATTGAGAGAAACAATTAATAAATGGGACTTACTGAAACTGAGAAGTTTCTGTAAAGGAAATGGCAAGGTCAACAAGACAAAATGACAGCATACAGAATGGGAAAAGATCTTCACTAATCCACATCAGACAGGGGGCTGATCTCCAAAATATACAAAGAACTCAGGAAATTGGTCATCAAAAGAACAAATAATTCAACAAAAAATGGAGTACAGACCTAAGAAAACTCTCAACAGAGAAATCTAAAATGGCTGAAAGACATTTAAGGAAATGTTCAACCTCCTTAGCCATTAGAAAAATGCAAATCAAAACAACTCTGAGATTCCATCTTACACCCATAAGAATGGCTAAGATAAAAAAAAAAACAACAAAAAAAATTGATGACAATTTATCCTGGAGAGCATGTAAGGTAAAGGGAACACTCCTGCAAAGCTGGTGGAAATGCAAACTGGTACAGCCACTTTGGAAATAGGTATGGTGATTACTCAGATAATTAGGTATAAAGGTTAGTAAGAGACATCAACACCCCATTCTCACCACTGAACAGGTCTGTCAGACAAAAAAAATAACAAAAAAAAATAAGGGAAGTAACAGATGTAATGACTCAGATGGACTTAACAGGCATCTATAGAACATTCTATCCAAACATAAAAGAATATGCCTTCCTCTCAGGACCTCATGAAACCTTCTCAAAAATTGACCACATACTAGGTAACATAGCAAACTTCAAAAGATACAAAAAATTGGAATAACTCCATGTAACTTATCAGATTCATGTTTTAAAATTAGAATTCAACAGCAACACTATTTCCAAAAAGCCTACAAACACATGGAAATCAAACAATGCTCACCTGAATCACCAATGGGTCAAGGAAGAAATTAAAGACTTACTAAAATTCAATGAAAATGTTCACACAACATATCCAAGTTTATGGAACACAGTGAAAACAGTGTTAAGACAAAAGTTCATAGCACTAAATGCCTATATAAAGAAGCTGGAAAAATTCCATAACAGTGAGTTAACAGAATATCTGAAAACTCTAGAACAAAAAGAAACAAACTCACATAGGGGAACTAGATAGCAGGAAATAATCAAATTGAGAGCTGAAATTCACAAAATAGAAACAAAAAATAATACAAAGAATCAATTAGATAAAGAGTTGATTCTTCGAGAAAATCAACAAAATAGACAAACCTTTATCCAAACTAACCAAAAGGCAGAAAGAGAATATCAAAATTAACAAAATTAGAAATGAAAGGAAGACACAACAACAGACATGGAGGAAATCCAGAGAATCCGTCAGTATAGCAAATTGGCAAGCTCCAGGTCAGTGAGAGATCCCTGGAAGACCCAGTGGCTGATTACTGAGCAACAATATCAAGGCTGACCTGTGATCTTTATACTTGGGGTACATGCTCACATGTGTGCACACCTGCACACCCACAGACATAAATTTTAATGAACCATTGTCAACATTACAAATAAAGATCCGATTACGGAAAGAACAGTAGTACGAAGCCATGTGAAAGCCTGAAGCAGAAGGGAAAGTTTACTAATACCCTTTTTATTTATAATCTTGCCTCATTGTGCATCACGAAGGGATACTCTTTCCTCCTGGCTCTGCTCCAGAGTCCGTGTATTAAAGTCTGAATGCACCTGCTGTAGGGGAAAGTCCCTCCCCACAGTCTCAGAGTCAGATGGCTTGCTTTACTCTCTCACTTTAGTGGCAAAACACCGGCCTTTAAATTTTGGGGGATGACACCTTGGAGTCCAGACTCAAAGATCTATTTGAATTGTGGCATGTTTTAGGTTGTCTTGCTCCAAATACATCTCTTCTCAGTGTTTATCATGGTGACACGGGCCTTTTATGGCACTCTGAAGTGCTTCAGAGAAAATGGAGAGCGTTCTAATCCCGCTGATTTACTCTTCCAGGTCTACAGTAATTTCCTCACTGCCTAATTATAAGGCTTGGTTTAATTCACTCTACACATAATGTTTACTGATGCACATATGGTACCCCATTTCAGGAAACTGTACCCAGAACGAGCATTTTGGTCATGCTGGAGCATGGAAAATATCCTTTATAGACAGAAAAATAAAAAAGCCAAGGAATTAAATCAGTTTGACAAAAATGTCCCTTAATAAAAAGGAGAAAGTTCATTTTTGTACCTTGCTGAGAGAGCCCATATCTCTCTTCCTCATTTATTTTATCTGTTTACATTTTTAAAAAAGTGAGGCAAGGCTCCACTTTGTAGACCAGGCTGGTTTCATATTTACTATATAGCCAATATCTGCTTGCAACAGTTCTCCTGACTCAACCTCCCCATGCCAGGCTCATTTATTGACTTATGGTTTGTTTTATTGAGACAGGATTTCATGTAACCGTCAACAAGAATGATCTTGAAAAGCTGATCTCTCTGTATTCCCATCCCAAGTATTAGGTTCACAAGCCTGAACAACTATACTGAGTCTGACACAATTTACTTTAAAAGCTGCATGATGCTTATACGTTTAAATATCTCTAAAGGTTTAAAGTTTTTTCCCCAAACCAAAGGTATAGTGGGAATTGAGATAAAAGGGGAGCAGGGAGAAGAGGAAGGAAAACCAGCCACCTATCTTGGGCTTACTCCTTGACTGTCCTTGAAATAAAAGTCACTTGTAGTCCACCTTGGTGGGTCACTCAGTCTAGGGTCTGTAACCCTCCTGGCAGGTCAGTAATTCCAGGGTCCCGGAGAGGCACTATCTGAAAGGAAGAAAGCCAAGCAGGGTTCTTGTCAAAGCCTCCCTTTATTAGCGTCATAGTTGCAGCTTATATAGCCCCTGGATGAGGAATTTGGGGAGGCAGGGGCATGACCAGAGCAGGAAGGGATCTTGCAGCATGGTCCAAGCCGGTCACGAGGTTGTTGGCCAGGAGGTTACGATTGGTCTGGTCACGATTCCTTGGTCAGGAAGCCGCAAGTTGACACACCTAGTTCTCTAGATAGTTTGAATGTGGGGCAGGTTCCGCTAACAGATAGCTCTCTATTAACAGATAATTGGGTGTGGGATAGGCTCTGCCACTTTTGGGGGGAAATGGCTCTTGACAGTCACTGATTCAGAAACCAGAGACTCTTGAAGAAAAGAAGTCTTTGCAAGAGAAGAGATGTCCTGTAAGCATGCTACTTCCTCTTTTACTTCCTCTTTACCTCGTCTTTCAAGATGAGTGTTCTTTTCTCTCAGCCAGTGGTGCCACTATAAGGTAATTTTAAAGTTTTTTTTTTAAATGAAGGAGTATCAGTGACATTATGCATATTAAATCTTGGTATTGAGTTTTTGCTACCAATTGAATGCCATTTCAAAGTTGAAGGTCCAAGGACAGCTTCATTCAGCCTGATATAATGGTTAACTATCTTTAGTACCAGCATTGGTCATGGTAGTGTGGAAAAGGTAGGGAAATTGAGAGTTTGAGCCTAGCCTGTGCTAGACAGCAAGACATGACTTTAATAAGGAAAAAAATTCAAACCAAATCACAGTATTTAGTGTTGTAGACACCAAACAACAGTGGTCAAAGAGCAGATTTGCTTAGGGTGTTCTGTGAAAATTCATTGACCAGATTGTACCATACGTTTCAGAATTAGAAGTGGCTTCCTGTGAACTCCTCTGTTTTTCCAGATCCTGAGTGCTAAAACAGTTTAGGTTTAAAGGCTGAGAAGTCACTGAGATGCCTAATCTAACCAGCTTTCTTCACCTGCTAGGCCATGATGCCCATTTTTGCTTAGTGTCTTGTGAGAGGCAGAGAAGCATAATGGTCTCTTGAAGCCTTGTGACATTTGTTTAGTATTCTTTCTTCTCTTGATTGACTATCGACCATCCTGATGATTCTCCAGGGACAGATTACTGCCAATTTTTTTTTTCAGTTTTAAAACAAGGTGCTGAATTTACAAAGTTAAGATTAAAGTTTGGACTAAGATGAGGCTTATAAGTTAAAGTACCCAAGTGGACTAACTGTGAAGCATGTCCTTTTTAATGACTGTAGTCTTTCAAATTGGTACACTTTCATCTTAGTGTATAGCTTTTATTAAAACTCCCTTAACGGGAATAGCATAAGGTAAATATCAATTATTAATGAACCCCAACTTTCTCTATGATAATTATTATAGTAAACTTCTTGGTTAATATAACTGCAATTTTTTTCTTCCTTAAGCCATGCATATCCATGTTTGGTCTTAGACAAGAAGTTAAACTATGTATGTGATTTTGATAATTATTTTTCTAATTAATCCTACGGGGGGCAAATGTGAAACATTTCAATTTATCTGGGGGATAGCTGATTGACTAAAGAGATGAGCAGCCTTGCCTGGAGAATTTGGTGAGCATTAGTGGACCAGATTATGCCAAGTGTTTCCGAATTAGAGGAGATATGTCCTGAGGAATTTGGAGATAAGGGAAGGTTCTTCCATCAGATCTGACCAGAAGTGCTGTCAGAAGTGTGGATAATTAACCAGCCACAGCTCCATCCTCTCCTCTTCTTTCTTTCACAGTTCCTATGTTTTTCATGAGCACATTAATCCTATTTAACTGCTGGAGGCAGAACTTTCTATATGTTTGACTCCTTCCATTTCAAAGAGGATCTGTCTGCCTTAAATAGCTGCAGTTTAAGCTTCAGATCTGCAACGGAGTAAAGGGCACCTTTGGGCAAAGCAAGGTATGAGCTGTGGGAGACCAGAAGAACGCAGGAGGGAGAGCACAGAGTTCCGTGAGCAGGTAGAAGCCAGAACTAATGAAGCATCTCTGACTCTGGCCATTCCTTCCAACACTCCCTTGAAATCTTCAGGTCTAAGCATCTAAATAAATGTCCTCTAGGGTGTATCTGTGGATGACCACATGATGAGCTTAAGGGAATAGGCAAGTTGTGATTTCCCAACTCACAGTCGTGCGCACAGGTTACTTTAGACCCTGGTTACCGCTACTCCTTGAGCGCACTCTTGGAGTGCTTGGGCAGACTATACAAATGCCCCTACCAATTTTGCCAGCTTAGGTGTAATTTCCAGATTCAGAAACCATTCAAGTACAGGACACATACCTTAAATAAGCTAGGAAACCTTACCAGATACTCCAATCCACAAAGTTTAGGGAAAAGCTAATATCTTTGACTCTTACATTGAATCCTTCCCTTTCTATTCTTTCTTCAAAGATTTTCCCCCAAAAGGAATTTCATACAAACAAATGGGAAAATCGGTGTTTCTTAGTGAAATGAGTGGCAGATGGGGAACAAAAATCTACTGGGTCAAACAAGACTGGTAAAAACAGACCATGTAGGGGCACTAAGATTCCGGTTCTAGCCTTCTTGGTTTCTTTCCTGGGTACAATAGATAATCAGTGTTCACTGACTAAAGAGTCATCAGAGTTTGAAATATCATAAATATTGCAGTAGCGATTGATGGACAGAACAAGAAGAAAAGGAGAAGAATAAAATCTACTTGTGAAGCTAAAACAACATTGTCAAGCTATTGCTGCTGTCTCAAATCCCTCCATCTCTCTGATAGCAGAAATCAGTTCATTTCTTATCTAGTTGTACTGTCAATTGAGTAACTGTAACAGAGACACAGTGACCCACCAAGGCCAAAATATCTCTACAAGAAGTCTTGCATCTGCACTAGAAGCAAACAAAACATGAGATAGAATGGGTATTAGAATGTGAGCAGTTAGTTTTCCTCAGACTAAAGGATCTTGAATCTGACTATATCTTCTATCTTTTCTTTTAATAGCAATAGCACCAATCATTTTATGGGATTTTTTTTTTTTTTTTACAAATTTGGGAATATGAGACGATGATTGGGGCTCATTCAGAAATTAAGGCTTTCTTGAGAAAAAAATGTCAGTCAATTGTTAGAAATGCAATGAGCTAAAACTGACTTGAAAAACCCTTTCCAGAGAACAAGCTTTCATAATACCAGAAGAAAGCGTAAAGGCTTCCAAAAGAGGGAGACAGTCAACAATACTACTCATCTATCATGCCTATGAACAACATCAATGATCAACATGGCACAATAAGGCAATGATTACAGTAGTGGTACACATCTCTAGTTGGACTTAGACCTGTACAACAAGAGAGAAACTATGCCTGGTACTGGAAATCTAGCGAACTACTCAGTCATAATGAAGTCACTGGAGGAGAATCTACAACTACTAGTTTACTAAAACAGAATAATCCCTAACAATAGTCCATAAACATTTGTCATTACACTCACAGATATGTGTAGTCCAAATTCCTCAGCAAGGAAACTTCTTTTATCAACAGATGGAGAACACTAAAGGAAACCATGATAAATCAAAATGTAGAGTGTAGAGTCTAGTCTCAGGGGATAAATCTACAAAACATATCCACACCTAAGGCTCAGTGAACATTATGGAAGAGGAGGTGGAAAGATTTAAAGTACCAGAGGATCAGGAAGTTTGCTGTGAGAGCATGTCTTCTTACTGTTAAGTTTCACCAGCATAACCACGCTCCAGATAGGAGCTGAATGCCATCAACAAACACTCCAAACTCCTATGAGGCCCCAACTCCACACAAAAAATTATAGGCAATTGAGCAAAAACTGGGAGTTGGGAAGGTAGTCTTCTCCAAGTAGGAACACACCAATTGGTTGTCCAGTGCCAAGCAATCCATGTTGAAAACATACATACAACACAAACAAGTAACATTTTGCAGACTTAACAGGTTATATTTAGGAATAGCTAATTTTTCTGAAAGGCAATAAAAATCAGTGCTAAGGAGGCTTTTAATGAATTTGAAGGAAAGCAGGGAGGGGGATAAGGGAGGATTTGGAGGAAGAAAGGAGAAGGGAGATATGTTGTAATTGAAGTCTCAAAGACAAAGTCAACAAAATTAAGAACTGCAAACATGCAATTCTGTGTTATAGTTAAAAACAGCAAGCGAGAGTCACAGCAGAAAGCAGCAGGACTCCATAGGGAGAAAGTAGTTCTTGGGCATCTTGTATTATCCATGATTGGAGTAAAACAGAAGAGGGTAGTAGAGGATGCTGCAAGTTTCAGAAGTACACTTATATGTGACATCACCACTACCACCAAGTGGGTGCCTGTCACCTGTCTCCCCTCACTCAAGTAGCATGTTAGTCCAGATTACCACCTCACTCAGTTGACCTGACCTCCTGTCACTAATCAGATGCTTGGAGAGGGCACTGGTGAGGTCTCCTCCTCCTCCTCCTCGTCCTCCTCCTCGTCCTCGTCCTCGTCCTCGTCCTCGTCCTCGTCGTCCTCCTCCTCCTCCTCCTCCTCCTCCTCCTCCTCCT
>NW_004949098.1:6788547-6789316 GCF_000317375.1 Microtus ochrogaster
TCTCCTTCTCCTTTTCTCCTTCTCCTTCTCCTTCTTCTTCTTCTTCTTCTTGACAGGGTTTCTCTGCATGACAATCTTGGCTACCATTAAACTTGACTTATAGACCAGGATGGCCTCAAACTCAGATATATGTCTACCTCTGTCTGGAATTAAAGGCATGTGTTCCAGACCCATGCCTGTCTAAGTCTTCTGAAGATAGCCTGTTTTCAGACTTACATTTTCAGTCATTGTCTCCTAACTGCATCAATGTTAGAGAACTTTTTCCAGGTTTATTTACAGAACCTAAGAAGTAGTACTGACCAGAACAGGGGTGAAACCAAAGCCTCTGTACTGGAAAGTCTTCATGTTGTGTGGATGATGGCTTCTTCATGGTTGTGCAGTTGGGATCCCCTGGTGTTTCAATCCTATATAACCTACAGCTCCAGGCCTCAGACAATTTAGGGCAAAGTTGTATATGGCAGGTTCAGAGGAGTGGCTGGATGCTTGGGTGAGTATGTGATGAACTGCTCCAGCCCTCCTTTTTTTGTGGTAATATCACCAGTCAGTAAGCCCAGCTAACAGGTACAGCAGAACAGATGAAGGTGGTAGCAGTCAGACTTAGAGTGAACCAGAAGTTTTAGTTACGGCTTTTACAAAATTTCAGGTAGAAGGACTACATGGGTGACTACTAGTCATTGTGAGATTGGAGCAAATTAAGAAGTGAAGCCTGTTTCCTTTCTGAGAGCTTTCTATTTTTCTTTTTTTTATATTTTATTTTTTTAAATTTATT
>NW_004949098.1:6789486-6793533 GCF_000317375.1 Microtus ochrogaster
CATTGCCATTGTTCTTGAGTTCTCAGTAGTCCTCATTGTCCGCTATGTTCAGCAAGTCTGGTTTCTTAAAAACAAACAAAAAAAATGTATGTACACGTGCATGAGGTTATATGCATCACTTGTATGCAGATGCCTCTGAAGCCCATGAAATGGCATCAGATTCTCTGCAACTGGAGTCACATGTGGTTGTGAGTCCCAGTAATGTGTGTGCTGAGAATTGAACCTGGATCCTGTGCAAGAGCCCCCATTTGTTCTATTTATTCTCATAAGATTCCTGCCACTTTAGGATAATTTCATTAGCATTGCAATCATCTTTGCTGGGACACATTATTCCCTTCTTTAGGAGAATAATTAAATCTTAAATTTGAAATTTTTCTAGACTTTTTTTTTTGCCTGTATGGAATGATTTTTTTTCCCCCTTTGAGTTTAGACAAGAGTTTTAAAATGTGAAGTTGTAGGTAAATAGTTAGGGACAATTTTCAGTATTCCAAGAAAGAATAATACCCATTAAGGAAATATAGGAAGCATGTTGGTCTCTGTTCTCACCCAGAAGCAATAGGGAAAACAGGAGTGTTTAAGTACACAGGGATGTCTCTTCAAAGAGAGAGATAACACGTTCTTTTTTTTTCCCAGAAAGCTGGGAATAGAGGTGGTTAATAGCCTGATGGCTAATAACCTGGTGACTTTTGTACTATCTGTGTGGCCAGGCCACACCAGATCCTCCCCCAGACCCTTAACATGATAATATTTTTGATATAGGTATGTCTTAAGCTTTGTTGGGCTGAGTTGATTATCACCAGGGAACTCTTTTTCAAATTGTGCCATGTTGAAATTGTCTAAAATAAACTATTCAGAGTCAGACTTTCAAAGTTTGAACTAACATTGACTACTAAGTCATGTTGAACCAAACTGTCTTCCTGCCTTTCTCAGATCAACCCTTTGCTGACCTTGGCGTTCAGAGAGACCCCCACAAGGAGACAAGCAGGGTGTTGTTCTCCATGTTACTTGTGACTTATAGTACACAGTTACCAGAGTCTCAAGCAAGCTATATTCTAATCTGGTTGACCGGAAAGAGGCCCTGTGTTTTTTTCTTCTAGTGGAACCTGTTTCATATTCTTCAAAGAGCTCCAGGATCTCAGACTTTGCTCAAAAAAAAAAAAAATCCAAAATGCAAAAAACAAAACAAAATCACTTTTTGGAAATTTATTTGAATATAACATCATCTATACCAGGTATCCATCATGTTCCACGACAACTGGGACATTTTTGAAAGTTTATTTTTCCTCTCCAGCTTATGGGTTACAGTGTGTCTATCTTTCATGGTACTCCCCTCCCATGAAATATAGAATCACATTTTCCAGACAGGTATGATTTGTTGACTGTGTTCCTTTGGATTTACAGAAGAAAATGCTGTTATTTACATTGTTAATAGGCTTGATTGGGTAAACTAGACTGGTAGTGCTGAGCTAATACCTTTAAATGTCTTGTCTTATGCAATTAATATTTTTTGTCACACATGTGCTTAAAACAGTTGGAAGCAAATCTTGTGTTCTTGACTGCTGTCAGACTTAATGAATGATTTTTGTCAAGTCATTCCTTTCTGCCCTGGTTGATTGATAGCTAAATTTCAGTCTTCCAGCTTATGTAAAAAGTGTTAACTATGCCTTTCAGCTTGTGGGCAAGGGCATTTGAACTATTCTAATAGTCAGTTTACAGAGGAATTATGTTACCCGTTTACTGGAAGGTTAAAAAAAAAAGTGTCACTGCTCATCAGGGCCACAAGTCCAGAATCCATGAGCTGATGAAGGCAGAATTGATGTGTCCCCACATTTACTAGATGATAACAAGGTCAAGATATCCCTGGTCCCACCTGCTGAGACCTGACTCTCAGTTATGGTTATTCTTGATTTTATGGACAGTGAAAGAGCTAGATTAGTATGAATGTAGTTTGATCCTTGTACTCTTGACGATGAGAATCAAAATTAGGATGTTAGACTGGGTGTGATGGTATACACCTTTAATCCTAACAAATAGTGAGTTTGAGCAAGGACCATATAGTGAGACCTTGCCCCCCAACAACAAAACCAAAACTGGTTGCTAGATTGTCTGGGTACAATTGGGCATGAGCTCCTTTCAGTGATCTCTTTAGAACAAGGTAGATGTGGGTTTACCTTTACCACCAACAGCTTGAAGATTTTCCCTACATGATGTAATTACCACATTAAACTATGGAACATAGATCCTAGTCATTTCTTGGAGAAGTCTCTTGTTCTTTGGCTCTAACCCAATTAGAATATCAAGAAACACACTTTATTAACCTTGTTACAACTTCCTGTTTAAAAATACTTTTACCAGTCAGTGATCCATAATTTTATAGTAGCAAGTACAGTTGTCTCTACATATTCTTGGTGACAGAGCCCCCTTGAATATTAAAAATTTCAGATGCTCACTTCTATTATATAAACTGGCATTATATTTGCAACAAAACTTACATATATTTTCCCATGTACTTTCAGACACCTCCACCTTACTTTTAATATCTAATACAATGTAAATGTTACGTAAGTAATGGTGATGCTGCATTACTTTGGGAATCATGATACACATATTCTGCACCTTCTCAATACAGATGAGTTTTTAAATGTTTCCTGTAAAGGATGCAGTGTAAATTTTTGAATGGAAAAATAAATAAAAATAAAAAAGCACACATTTAATGAAAAAATCACTATATAATGTGTTAGATATCATTATGACTTTTTTTAACAAAATGTTTTTCTTTGGATCTTGCCTTCTACCTTCTGCTTCTCTTGTTCCTCTGTGGGTAGCTATTCCACCCAAGATTCTTTCCTCTTTTAAGGCCTGTGTGTCCTTTTACTTAATCTTAATCTTTCTTGATGAACATTTAAAATTCTTCATTCAAAATTTATTGTGGTAAACATGCAATCTATGACTATAAAAAGTCAGCTGTACAAGTCATTTATCTGTATCTCTGTCTATCTATCTATCTATCTATCTATCTATCTATCTATCTATCTATCATCTATCTATCATCTATATATTTCTTTGATACATGATTTCACTGCATAGACTAGGTAGACTTCAGTAAATACCGTTTAGGTTATGAGTCCTGTATTTTTTTCACACTGCTAAAGTCTCAGCAAGTCTGAAAGTTAACGTGACTTTCTAGATTTCTTTTCTTTGGAGTAGAGGAGCCCTAAGGACTCATTTCTTTCCTGGGGTTGAGGAAGGTCACTGACATCCCACCCCCATTACTATCCACCTTTCAGTGGATTTATCTGCCTATTCATCCTTGGGAAAGTTCTCTTCATTTTAGCTTTACCGTCTCAGATGTGCATAGAAAGGAAGCTAGCAGAATCATCTTTTTACTTAACTTACCTCCCAATAAGAATTTGTTCCTAGAAATTTATACAGGGCAATTTTTTGAAGCCATCCATGCTTTAGCTAAAAAAAAAAAAAAACTATGCTAAGTTGGCACTAAGTAGACATGAGAGGAGGCTGTACTTACTGTTAGTTTAAAACATGAACTCTGAGGCCAAAAGCCCTTAAAGCATACCACACCTCTGCCTTTTAATAGCTGTGTGAATATGAGTGAGCTACTTTAGTCTTTTGCCTCAATTTTTTTACCTATAAAGTAGAGAAACTGATACCAAGTGTACGCGTGTACATGCATATGTGCCTCTCTCTCTCTCTCTCTCTCTCTCTCTCTCTCTCTCTCTCTCTCTCTCTCTCTCTGTGTGTGTGTGTGTGTGTGTGTGTGTGTGTGTGTGAGCTACTTTAGTCTTTTGCCTCAATTTTTTTACCTATAAAGTAGAGAAACTGATACCAAGTGTACGCGTGTACATTCTTATGTGCCTCTCTCTCTCTCTCTCTCTCTCTCTCTCTCTCTCTCTCTCTCTCTCTCTCATGTTTATGAGCATATCTCTGTGCATAGCAAGTGTGTATGGCAGTCTCCAGAAGTCAGAACACTATCTCAGATCTTCTGGATCTGGAGTTATAGGCACTGTGAGCCTTTCTGTCTGAGTGTTA
>NW_004949098.1:6793633-6795636 GCF_000317375.1 Microtus ochrogaster
TGTGTGTGTGTGTGTGTGTGTGTGTGTGTGTGTGTGTGTGTTTGCATCCACCCATGCACATGCATGTAGAAATCTGAGCAGGACCTCTGGAGACTTCTAGATCAATCTCATTATCTTGAGACAGGCTCTCTAGCTAAACTTAAAGCTCACTGTCTCAACTATGCTGAGTTCCTGGGATCTGCTTATTGCTATCCTCCAATGCTGGGTTGCAGGTACACAAAACCATACAACCATGAAACTGTGCTACCCTACCCAGCTTTTTACATGGATACTGTGGTTCACTCTCAGGCTCTCAAGCTTGTACAGCAAATGCTTTCATGCTCTGAGCCATCTCCACACCCCCATAGCCAACTCTTTGGGTGAAAAATAAATGAGGTTTATAACTCTTTAGAACAGTGACACCAATAATCTCTAGATAGAGATTATTATTATAAATATAAACATTCACTCTGTCTCTTCCTGCCATGCCTTCACTAACTCTTCTTCATGCCCCACTGCTAAAGTCAACACTTTCTGTGTAGACCATCTAATCCCACAACCTTTCCTTGGGTCCTTTATCTTGAACCTAGCAGTTGTGGGCTCAGTTTTCTGCTAATACTTTTCTGCCACCAAGTTAAGCTGCTGCACCTGCTGGACTGAAGCCATCTGGAGATCTTCAATAATCGCTCTCCTGAACCCTGAGGCAACCTTTTATTGTCTCTTCTCATGAAAGCAATTAGCCTTGCCCATCATGTAGGAAAAAGAGGACTTTGACTCAGACCTGTGTGTGCTGGGGCTGAAAATGAAATCAACAGATGGAACCAAACACCTGCTCCCATCCTTCTGGAACAGCTCTCGTTGGAACAACTTTTTAACTAAAGATGATTTTTAACCTATACAAATAAGAAATTATAGCCTTGATATTTTTAAATAAGATTCATGACTATAGAATGGAAGATAGCATATTTTCAGAAATAAGACTACATTGAAATGCCACCAAACTGGTCTGATAGCCAATCAAAAGACTATTTCCAGATTTCTCTTCACCTCCACAAAGGTCACTCAACGACCACTGAAACTTATTTTCATAAAATACATGCATGATCAATCTGTTCATGTGACTGCACTGCATTGAAATAGCACCCAGAAGGCATAAAGACAGCAGTTGTTCCTCAAAAGTTTGTTTGCCTTTTCCTGTGACTGACCTTGGTTCTTAGTGGCTCTGACTTGATCAATGATTCCCAAATTTTGTATTTATGATTTAACAAGTTTTCCATCCCTCTCCTTCACATGATAATCAAGTGCCTTAATTTTACATAGTCCACTATATTCAACCAAAGCAATGGTCCCTGTGATAATTAAGATGCGTCTTTCCATATCAGTTAACATAACCAAGATAATCACTTACCAGTGCACACAACAACTTATCTCTTAGTCAATTCCATACCTAATTAATTTGATAAACCATCAAAGGAGAATAGCCTAATCAAATCATTTCCTTCTCAAGAGACGAGCAAAAAACAAGACCTGGAAACCAAAAGGAAAGAGGGCCTCTAAAACCTCAACATGGCAGCATCGTGTAGATTCTCATTGAATCTAGGCCACATGGCCAAATAAGTGTCTTGGAGGCCAGGTACTATGTTTTAGGGTTATGTAGAAAAGTCATAATAGGGTCATTATAGTTTAATAAATGACTACATTTATCACAGATTCTCTCAGTAGTTTTTATTCCACCAGAGAGACTTTTATCCTGAATGCTTTGGCAGTCCTGGAGGGCAGAGACTATGAATCTGGTGAAACTCCATCATGGAGTTTGCACATAGGTAGTACACAAAATGATGGCTGTACTGTACTTTAACTGAGCCAACATAGCCTCAATTTCACAAGGAATTGATGTATTAGGAGGAGGAAAAACAAGTACTGATGAACTCTTCTTCTTCTTCTTCTTCTTCTTCTTCTTCTTCTTCTTCTTCTTCTTCTTCTTCTTCTTCTTCTTCTTCTTCTTCTTCCTCTTCCTCTTCTTC
>NW_004949098.1:6795736-6816164 GCF_000317375.1 Microtus ochrogaster
TCTTCTTCTTCTTCTTCTTCTTCTTCTTCTTCTTCTTCTTCTTCTTCTTCTTCTTCTTCTTCTTCTTCTTCTTCTTCCTCTTCCTCTTCTTCTTCTTCTTTTTCCTCCTCCTCCTTCTTTCTGTACTTGTTTCCATTAGGATGTACATATGTCCCAATTAAAATGACTTTTCTTTGTGATATTATCAAGATGATGACCAAAGAATCTTGTATTTCTCTTAAAGAATACAAATATGGAAAATGTGTTGATTATTTTTAATGTTTTTCCTTTAGGTTCATGGATATGCCCTGTTCACTTGTGCCATCCCATACTGGACCAGTGTCTTTAGTATCATGGGATCCTGTGCACTTGATACACCCTGAGTTATTAAAGTGACTTTGGGTGGATTATTGCATTGACTAATTACCAGGACTGACCTTCACACTGGCTAAAATTTGCTTGACTTAATGAGGCTCAATTTTTGTCAAGCCCTCTAGGCTGGATGGCTGCTGGCCCAGTCACTTCGTTGCTTTGATCTTTCATTTTTTAATAATAATTATTGCACAAAGCTTAAGGAACTATGGTAAAATATGTCAGTAATCATGAAAAGCCTGGGGCAGCTCCATTCAAGGAAAAATATTAAGCCTTCAGATTTTTGACCCTATTTGAATCACACTTTATACTCAACTTTGACCTTGTTGGAGATGACTTTCATTATAATATTAAAAAAATAATACTTCAATTCTTAATAGGATTGTTCTACACATGTTAAATGATGGGATAAATGTTAAGTTGCCTGATCTTTATTAAATATCATCATCCCAGCCTAGAATCAGTGTTCACTTTTATGTGTGAAATTCAAGATAATGGTGGATTTTTTTTAGACACATATCTAATTATACCCAAAGAAAACTCCCATTTGAAGGATGTCTATCAAGCAGGGCAGGCATTCATCCTGTAAGAAAAGCAGGGTTGATGTGTATTAGCTGCCTAGAGCACTGTGCTAAGAAAGATTAGGGAGCAGAATTGAGCTCAGCATAAAAGTGTGCTGAAACTGACTAATATGTCTGATATAGCACAGGAAGGAAGAGAGACATGATAGCCATTCCTGCTTTGGTTCATAGATTCCAGACTTGTCCTCCCACCTTACAGGGATTTTGTTGGAATTTCCACCTTTTCCCTCCTTTTCTTATTTTCTGCTCATGCTTGAGTTCCTGAGTTTTCATGCGCTCTCCTACCTTACTTGCTTTTATTTTCCCATTTTCCTTTTCCCCTCAGGCCTTAAACTCATGCCTGTCTTCAGTGACTGAGATTATAGGTACACACTGCCATACAAGGTTAGATTTTGTTGTTGTTGATTTTTTTTTTGTGGTGGTGGGGCATAGGAGAAGGTGGAGTTCAGTACATGAAAATGTCTTCTGTATCTGCTGGAATTTCCCCTATTCATCAGTCGTGGTATAAGTAGTTACAATGGCTTTGGATTTCTTACTTCAGGGATGCCTGGAAGCCGTGTATTAAATGTCTTTTCCTATTTTGACTTGTCATCTTTTTTCACATCCCTTTTAAGCTCTTGCTAATATTTTACTTTGATTTTTTTTTCTCTTCTCTGTCCCTTTTAAGGCACTTGCTATGGCATTTATTCATTTTGTTTCAGTCATTTTGAAATTGACTATTTGAAACTTTTTTAAATTTTAAAATAGAATTCTTAGTTGCTTTCTTTTTAAAGATTTATTTTATTTGTGTGTGGGTACCCATGAACATCAGTCTCTTCTATTGATTTTTTTCCTCTGTTGTCTTGTCCCTGTCAACTTCATGTTATTAAATCCCCACCTTCCCCTTTCCTATGTGAAGCACTTCTCTGCCAGAAGCTGTGACAGGTTAGTTTGATGTGTTCTCCATCTGGTCGCCTTTAGTTCTTTATGCACAACATTTCAAGTATATAGGGATGTCCAGGAGCTGGAGTTAAGGGGGTTGTGGCTTACCCAACAAGGATACTCAGCACTGACTTCTTGTCCTCTGCAAGAACAGCAAGTTCTCTTAAATCACTGAGCCATTTTTCCAATTTTGCTTTTTAGAGATGTTCTTACTCTGTAGCACAGACTGGCCTAGGCCTCAGATTGAGCTTAGGATAGACTCAGGTTAGTGGTAATTGCCCTACCTCAAGTTCACAAGTACTGGGATCACAAGTATGAGTCAAGATGCCAAGTTCATGGTTGTTCTTACAATAGTTTGTATTATTATTTCTTATCTTGCATTTTTTTCTATAAAATCCTTTATCTGATTTGTAATGGTATGTTACTTGTTTTTATGGTTACCATTTTTATCTGTTGTATACGCATATTGTTCTGGTATAGTTCAAATGTGTACAGGAACAAACTACTTCTTACGGCTTTCTGTAATGTTTAACTTTGCTCAGTTCTGGAAGAAAATTCTTCCTGCGAATTCAGGAAGAGTTAATACAGTTGGCTTTTCTAGCTTCACAGAGTTCCTTCTTCAGCTACCTTTTGTGGGTATCAAAGATGTGGTGGCTTCATTGGAGAGATAATCTTTCTCATTTTCCTCTGACGTATTCCTTATGTAGACTTATATTTGGCTCTCTTGTCCCTGTCACATCATTTTTTATTATATTTCTACTCATTTCTTCTCTACACGAATCAATGCCCTTGAAGCAACCATGGCAGGTTAATTTGAAATGTTTCCTGTAAGTCCTCGTTCAGGTCTTCTTTTTCTCTTTCTGTTTCATGCCCAGTTACAAGGAGAAATGTCAAAGCAATTCAGAAGAAAGCCAAACAAACTTACATATATATATATATATGCAGCCTTTACTGTCATTAGTGCCCAACCACTAGTTCTGACCAGTCACAACTGAGTGTGTCACATTGTCGAAGATTCCCCGACTGCCTCCAGGACAGGTGTTAATGAATTGATTTGAGAAATGTATAGATTATTTGCCACCTTCCCTTGTGTTTATTTTTATTTGTAGGCTTTATATATTCAGATGATTATGAACAAAGTACAAGCAAGGTGATTGTGCAGGGATAGTTTTATTTTGTTTTCATGCAGCTGCCCCACTTATTTTAATAGTGTGGGAATGGTGTGTAATTATGCATTGTTAGAAGATTCAGGTTTGTTTATTCTTACCTTGAAATATTCTAAGTATTTTTTTACTTCCTGGAACATAACAACTGCATCACCATAGCACCTGGGATGGAATATTTTTATGGCTGTCGATGTTCTCTGTTTTCCCTCTGTAAAGCACAAACACTAGATGTGAAGAGGGCAGGAGGTTACACAGTGAGAAAGTTTCACGAGTGACATCAAGGCTCAGCACTCTACTTGCATTTCTCCCTAATGACTGGTTGGTACCCAGGCATCTTCACTGCTGAAGACCTGAGCTCTTGAAATTTGCCAGGACTTAAGAGTTTGTAGAGCCAAACAAATAATCCAATGAAAGATGAGAACTGATCTTTGGTCAGTGTTTGGAGCTATAGTCTATTTATGTAATTTTCAAGATTTATATTACATATAGTCCCTAGGCAGACTTACATCAATCTATCTTTTATTCTTTGATAAAAAAGAAAATTTTTGATGAGAGAAAATTTAAGAGATTTAAACTAATATTGACCTAGTTTCAATTCTGTTCCTGTGATCATTATCTAGATAAAAAAAAAAACAGCTGGGGGAAGGAAAGGTTTATTTGACTTATAATTCCAAACTAGAGTCAATTACTGTGGGGAAGTCAAGGCAAGAGGAACAGTCTCATCTACCATCAATAGCAGAGAGAGTATGAATATGTGCATGGTTCTTAGTGCTTGGTATCTATCCCTTCCTCCACATTTATATAGCCCAGAATTTCATCCAGGGAAATAGTGCTGCCTTTGGTAGCTTGGTTCCCCAATGTTAGTGAACAAAATCACGTAATCCCCTCCAAGCCAAGCTGATCTAGGCAATCGCTCATTGAGAAAATTTTCCCAGCAGATTCTAAGTTGTGTCAAGTTGTCAATCAAAACTAACTATCCCTATTGTTTACATCATAATGAAAGCTTGACAGTGGTTTAGGCAAAGATTGACAATTTTATTCCTTAATGTCCTTTTGCTTTTGTTTCTAACTGTAGCTTCGGAAAGCCGTGATGGATCACATATCAGACTCTTTCTTGGAAACCAACGTCCCTTTGCTGGTTCTCATTGAGGCTGCAAAGAGTGGGAATGAAAAGGAAGTGAAGGAATATGCCCAAGTTTTCCGTGAACATGCCAACAAGCTAGTGGAGGTAAGTCACAGACCTGTGGACTCAGGTCTCATAGCGCAAGATGTAGATATAGAGTGTGTCTTTACACATGGCTCTTGAGGTTTTAATAGACTGCTGTTTTGCAGTTTCCTTGGAAAAGTCAAGCACTAGAAGCTTTTTTTGTCCTGGCTTTCTGAGTATTCTGTTCCCCTCAGAGGAAACAAATTATTAGCCATCCTTCTTTGCTGTGTGTCACGACTTTTCATACTCTAAAACGTGTCTGCTAATTTTCCTGAGCAATAAGCAGAAGCTGGAACTGTAGTAGTGAGAGCTCTCCGACATTGAATGGCAGGTTTGACGAGAAGAGGAGAATTAAAATCTTCAGATGGATAATTTATAGCCTGTTTCCTTTCTACCCTCTTCACTCCCCATTCCAGTGCATGCAGTGAAGCCCAGATTGCCTGGTTGTTGTGGGAGTTTTCCTGGAGAGACATGAACAATTATCTGTTGGCTCCAGATAGGGTGCTAAGGATATACTGACGAAATTATTTTATCTAAGACTTGTTTGGTGAACCAGTGAGACACTGGAAATTACAAAATCATGTGTAAGGAGGTACCTATAGGAGCTAGATAAGCCCTAGTAGCATAATAACTGAAAAACTCACCTCAGCATGTATGACGACCTCAGAAGGTTGCAGACATGGAGTGCTTCCCTCAGCTGAATGTTCACCATTTTATTCTCTAGTACTTCCAAAGATCACAGCAATTGGGACAGGATTATATAAAGTTGGGTTAGGCAGGTTAGTTTCTGGATGTTGAGATGAGGGTCTAATGACCCTCTTACCCTTTATGAGGGAATGTCTAAAAATCAGTCTTGTAGGGATTTCATGAAGGTAATAACAGCTGTTCTGATTTCAAGATAGGAACGGCTCTGCCATGTTGAGTTGGGGAAAGTCTCACAACACTGGCCACATGGTGAATTTGTGGGGGAAAATCCATTTTTTTTCTAAATAGCTGTTTAGATTCCTTGTGGAAGATCTTAGACTAGTACTAATGTATTTTCAAGATCTTAGATATATTTTATGAAGTAGAGAAATCTGTGGAAGTTTCATTATAAATCCTAAATTATACCCAGTGATATTAGAACAATATACAAAGGGAAAGTGATATTTAGGCTGCTTGGATTTAGGAAGTGAATGGCTGTAATTTGGAAAAAAAACAGAATTAGTGATATCATCTCAAGGGGAAAAAACACAGATGTTGATCAGGAAATATGTGAAAGAGTCTTGGAAGGGTGGTGATCGCGGGGTGTCTGGAATGATTGCAAGCAGTAGGTCAAAGCCCACAGATGGCCTTAGCACCACTGCCACCACCACTGTGGTGCGTTCTCTCTCTGACTGTTAGTACTTACAAAGCCACCAAAGCATATATAAATGCAGGCTGAAATGAAACAGGTCCAATGTTTCATTTGTGTGTCAAGGAGATGATGAAGGAGTTGAGAGTGGAGTGGGGGGAATGGAAGAAGGAGGAGAAAAGGGAATTGCTGAATAAATGCTCTAAGAGTTTAGATATTAATGTGAAACAAAATACTATAAGCACATACACATGCCATCCTATGTGAGATATTGTAGTTTTTATAAATACTTGTAGGATTTAAAGAAAATATATTCAGCAGTGTACTGTAAACACTGTGTATGAAAAGATTCAAGCTACTACCAAATGGTAAACACTTCCTGTGTTCAGTATTGTAAGTGTCACCAATTCTGTGCATGGCCTCATTGGTAGCACACTTTTAGAATGCAGATGTGACATTCAGCAAGCATGGGGCCAGGGCACATGAACTCTCTCTCTAATCATTCTTGCTTCTCTTGTGACAGACCATAGTCAACATTTTCCCTTGCTGGTTTTGGGGTCACTGTAAATGAATCTACGTGCTATCATTGATCCCCTACTTGTGGCAGGTAGAGGAGACCTTAGGTCACCCAGCTGCCCAAGCCAGAAAAGTGATGCTTTCCCTGCTTTACTTGTTCTCCTCAATGACCGTGGATGGGCTTTGCAGCCAGCAATGTCTTGGAATGTCTTAATGCCAGGAAGACAGAGAACAGGGACTAGGGTATGGAATTGCAGTAAAGCAATTAATGTGGTATGCGGACTTCAAGTAAAGTCTTTGTTTCTAGTTTGAAAAAAATGATCTTTGTGAACTAAGAGACTTTCTTAGTTTTTTTTGATTTACGTGCATGACATATTGATTTTATGTTTATTGATCTTTATAAGTTCATTTGCTAATTCTACAAATTTCTATTCTTTCAGTCCCAATACTGGTGGGTCCCTAGAGCTAGTAGGCAGTCTCATCACATTTTTTGGGAAGTTACATATATACATGCAAATATGTATTTTTACACACAGGTCTGTTTACATGGATATATGCTAATATGCAAAAAATGTTTGAAAAGTTGTTCTTAAATAAAACTTATATTGAATATGTTACACTTTTGCAACCAGTTACATTTTGTTTCCTTTTAGAGGTACTTATATCTATGCCTTGTATCACACACACAACTAACATTTTCTTTTAAAAACAATTCAAGGAAGTAGCTAGTAAAGCAATGCAAACCTGGGGATTTATTTGAGGTAATTTTTTTTTTATAAAAGACTGAGTTTTCTGTTTCTTTTTGACTCGGTTTTGTTATGTTGCATTTGGGGACTGCTTATTTCATATAACTTACTGACATAAAATTGAGACTACACTTAATATCTTTATTAAATATGTGGGATATACATTACTGTTTCTTCTTTATTCTTTTAGTACTCACATTGCAAATGAAATTGATTTTTTTTCGCAGATCCCGCTCTCCAAACACATCCACGTCCCAAGTTCATGTCCCCTTCCAAGAATGACCAAGTGTTAGGAAACTGATCTGGGTGACATGACATCTAGGTGGCACGAGGAAGGCGGGCTCGTCTCTGTGAGCACCTCTTTTCAGCATAGTTTAAGTTTTGACTTCTGTGCTGTTCCTTTCAAGCTTTTCAAACAGTGCCCCTGTTGTTTTCATTGAGATAGGGCTCATTATGTAGGCCAGGCTGGCTTTGAACTTTGACTACACAAGCACCTGTATCCAGAATTCTAAGACTGCACTTGTGCACAGCCATGCTAGGCAAATTTTTTGATTTTCCATTTTCTTTTATATTTATTATAAGTTAGGATGTGGGTCCCTTAGGGGTTACACCATTATGTCAAAGAGCAGACATACAGGACTGAAATGATTTAAATAAGATTGTGGATTAATTTTTGCTGCTGCTGTTGCTAACAGTTTAAATGAGAGATTTGTTTATTCACCGACAGCATTGGGTTCCCATATTTCAAGTGAATACGTAAGGTGAACTTAAACAAAGATCCTATATTTAGGAAATTCCACAGTCAAACCTGCAAGGCTAACTCTGCCTGAACTGAGAGCTCCGTGTGTGTCTGCAGTTCTTTCATCTGGAGCCTCCTTTCTGGGCTTCTGCATATGGCCTCCAGTGTCCGTGCCACCTGCTACAGCAGAGTAGAAATAGAGAGGGACATCATAGTGTGGAAGAACCCAGCTGACCAGAAAAGACAGGAACCCCTTCCTTTACTTAGCTCTATGACAATAATTTTAATTCTCAAGTGCTTCTTGAGTATGGATTTTATCCTCAATTTCCCACCTCTTTCTATTTCTTAAATAGTTGTGATGTGGAATTTCCCTATGTATGCTGTGAATATGTTTTATTACTGTTAGATAATAAAGAAGCTGCTTTGGCCTGTGGCAGGACAAAATAGAGCTAGGAGGGTAAACTACACTAAATGTAGGGAGAAAGAAGGTGGAGTCAGGCAGATGCTATGTAGCTGCTGGAGGAGAAACATACTAGAACCTTGCCAGTATGCAGGCCACAACCTCGTGGTGATACATAGATTAATAAAAGTGGGATTATTTAAGATGTAAGAGCTACCTAGTAATACACTTTAGCCATTGGTCAAACAGTGTTGTAATTGATACAGTTCCTGTGTGATTATTCAGGTCTGGGCAGCCAGGAAACCAATGTACAGTCTCCTCTTATATATTTGTTTGCTGCTACTTTCCCTTAGTTTTGTATATGGTTTCATGACAATGAGTGCAATTTAAAAATATTTTAAAAGGGTATTTTTATTTTCATTTTATTGATTTATTTGTGTGTGTGTGTGTGTGTGTATGTGTGTGTGTGTATGTGTGTGTGTGTAGTACAGGATATTCATGTAGAGGTTGGTGAAATACTTGTGGAGTTGTTTGTCTTTGTCAACCTGTAGATTCTGGGGATTTGAATTCAGTTTGTCAATCTGGACATCAGGCACCTTTATCCACTAAGGCATTTTGCCAGTCCAGAAATTTGTGTTATTAGGTGAATCAGGTTTGTCACAACCTATCACACCATTAGAAAACCCTTAACAATCATTTAGTGCAAACGAAATTTCAGTAAACTATGAATAGGAAGAAATTCTTTAGCTTTTCGTAATTATCTTAACAATGGTCATTTGGGAAACTTTTTATTCAAAGTATTCCTAGCATTTTGCAAAACATAGTTGATCCTCCCCCAGGATCTTATGATTGGAGCAATTCAGCAGGTCAGATCTGCTGTTTTCTATTCCAGCTATTGCAGGACATCTCACTGTGACTAAATAAAATGAATATTGATATTTTCCCCTGATTGCTAGTTTCCAAACCCTCTGTGGGTTAGCCAAGGACTCCAGGGTGGGCCAACTCAGGATGCACAGAGATGATCATAGGACACCTGTTGGACCTCATTTCCAAGCAAATTGAATGGAATTTTGCAGAAATGGAATGCAAATTATGGCAACTCTCTCCCAAAGTAATGTGCTTGGGGGTGGTGGTGGATGTAAATTGGGGGCAAAATCTGCATTGCAGCAATGAAAATACAAACTAATTTTGAAAATGAGATGCAAAAACCAGTCCAGCTGTCGTGAGCCTCCACACTCACTTCTCCTATTGCCTGGACGTTCATTTAGTCAACTTTCCTAACATTCCTCTCCCCAGCTCTACCAGTGGTGGGGGCTGCTTGTTTTGTGCTTTGGGGAGCTGCAGAGACTCTGCCTGAGCCATTTTCCTTTTCATTGGACCCTCCAGTCCATTTTGTATGCAGCAGATAGACTGAGATGGTTTCTGAATATCTCAATCAGATCAAGTGCTTTCCCTGTTTGAGATTATGCAAAAAGTGCCTGTTTTCCTCAGGTCTAAAGACTCACATTTTGGGAAGGGAAGATAAATCAGTGGGTAAAAAAACCTGCCACACAATGTAAGGACCAGAGTTCAAATCTTCAACACACGCATATATACGTTGGGTGTGATACAGCGTGTCTGTTACCCTAGTGTTGATGAAGTGCTGATTCCAGAGGCTTTATGGTCCCATTCACAACATTAAGCTTGAGATTCTGTGAGAGCCCCTGGCTTGAAAACAGCACAACAGAGGATGATGTCTGGTACTGACCTCTGGCTGCTACCTGTGCCTGCACTGACAAGTGCACCTGTACACAAAGATGCATGAAATAAACACACACACACACACACACATGAATGCACATAAGGGATCAACATTTTGTTTTGTTTTTGTTTTTTGCTTTGCTTTGTTTTTTGAGATAGGATTTCTCTGTAGTTTTGAGTCCTGTCCTGGAACTATCTCTTATAGACCAGGCTGGCCTCAAACTCACAAAGATCCACCTGCCTCTGCCTTCTGAATGCTGGGATTAAAGGCATGCTCCACCACCACCTGGATCAACATTTTCAAGATCATTTTTATTCAAGTTTAGGTGTGAAAGCTTGTGTGAGTTTATATGTATCCTGTGTCTGCAAGATCAGCAATGGTTTACCCACTGAACCTTCTCTTCATCCCCAGTGCCCAATATTTTATCAAAACCTATGTAGCTTGCTTCACACACTTTTTCCTCAAAGTTCAGACAAACTTGTTTGGTATCCCTCACCCCCCTTTCAAGATATCCGCCACATGACATCCTTGCTTGGTTGAATACCCTGTGCTTCTTCCCATTTTATTTCTACTCCCTGTCTTCCTTTTCTCTCTTCCCTTCCTTCTCATTTCTAGTTATTGTTCTGCTCTCTGAGTGTGTCCCAGGGTGGGGTCAGCTCCTTGCATTTCTCACTTTCCTTGTATCCCATTTACTTTTGAATCTCACACATGCAGCTCAGACAGCCATATGATATGGCTCCTGCTAGTTTACCAGTTCCCTTAGGGAAGAAGACCATGCCTAATTGATTCCTAAAAACACCCCAGCACCTAACTGAGTGCCTGACTGTAGCAAGAATTCAATAAATAGATGGTGCCCAAAGAAGAAATAAAATAATAAGTGTAGCTAGCAATTTTGCTAGCTTGCTAGCCCCTGAGGTAATGTATCTTAATAGTATGTCTGCAGCATGCTAAGGGTCACCTTAAGGATCAACAGTAAAGAGTCATTGGGTCTATTTAATTCTCTGATTTACTACCTAGGAGAATTTCAGGTCTGGGAGAACTGATGTGGGAAACTGCTATCTTCTCTGAGTAGAAAGGACTCAGTGTGCTTCCTCTCTGGAGCTGAATAATTAAGTTACTTTCAGGCAGCTGCAAGGGTGATGTCCAAACTCGACTATCCTTCTCTGGTTCTCTACCTTACAATTATGTTCATGTTCTTAGCCTTGGTTGCAGTGTCTCTGACAGAGGATAATTGTATTGTCTGACAAGGACAATATTGAGTCCTTGGGGATGATGAGTTAAACAAGGACATCTCAGTTCTCCCTTCCGTGGTCTTGACTTCACAAACTTTGTAGACACACCCTAATGTGATGAAATACTTTTTTTCTGTCAAAAAGATTCAAGGCTTGGAAGTAAGAGATATACCCTGGTATGCAGAACTGCTCATGTGACCATTAGTTAGGCACAAGGGTGGTTTTATAAGTATCCTGAGAGATTGTTCTCCCTAATAATCCCTCTGTTTTCACGGTGCCATATTCAGTGACAATGTATGAAAATGTTCTAATAAACTGAGGTTGGTTCTTTAGTTGGCCACATAACTATGGGCAAAGTCAGGTACGGTGGCAAACACCTATAATTCTAGTAATTCGGAGCTAGAGGCAGGCCAATCAGGTATTTAAGACCAACTTTAGCTACATAGTGAAATTGAAGCCAGTGTGGGGTATGGAAAAACATGAGATGGCATCTCAAATAAAATTATGTTTCAAACTTGACTTGACCTTTTCCAAGAATACAGGGGCTGAATTGAGGCCACAGAGACTTGGTTTTTAGTGGCTGATGGTGAGACAGGGTATATAATAGGAATATTCATAGATGAGGATTGAGAAAGAAAAGAAAACTGAAAAAAAGAGAAACGCATCCTGGACTATGCATTCTATTCCAAAAGATGAGGCAGAGTGTAAATGTGTAAGCTGGAATATTGCACTCTGAGAATGTTAGGAATGGTGACTATCTAATATTTAATGCTAGGAATGGTGACTATCTAATATTTAATGCTAGGAATGGTGAATGGTCCTAGGACACTTGGTAGTCGAAGAAAATTTCAGGATTCACAGGCAGATTAGATCCTCAGCCAGGCTCCTGATTGTAGGCCCCCAGGTACACAACCTAAACATAACAAGCACACATTCTGACTGGGACACAGGCCGCTGGTAAGTGCACGCTGGCCTACACAGGCTGGTTGACAGTGGCAGAAGGAGAAGTTCTTCATCTCTGATCTCAAAGCCATGTTTATATAAAATAACACAAATGTGACATTTTGCTAGGAATAAAGCTATATGCAGTCAGGCCACTAGTTAGTTCCTGACTGCTCAGTCCTGAAATAACCACATAGAAACTGTATTAATTAAATCACTGCTTGACCCATTAGCTATAGCTTCTTATTAACTAACTCTTACATCTTAATTTAACCCATTTCTATTAATCTGTGTATTGACACGAGACTATAACTTACCCAGTAAAGTTCCAGTGTCTGTCTCTGGCGGGGCACCATGGCTTCTCACTGTTTCAGCCTCTTTTCTTCCAGCATTCAGTTTAGTTTTCCCTGCCTATCCCTAGTCTACCTATCACAGGCCTAAGACAGTTGTTTTTCTTAACCAATGGTATTCACAGAATACAGAGGGGAATCCCATATCAGCTACAGAACAGGTTATATTTCTGCTTATACTTCCGGGTTTCCCTATATCTTGTGTCAGCCATCAATAACTGACTCATTCATGGTTCTCCCACATATCTGGTGTCAGCCATATTTTAGATGAGCAGAATTCATATGAGAACCATGTTGTCTAAGCAATAACTATTTTTTAAGGTCTTCCCATTCCTACAGTATGCTATAGTGCAAACCAAGATATATCAAGGGAACAAGAATGATGAATGAGAAGTCACTAAGTCAGTGTGCTTCTCTCATTAGATAGCTATTAAGCAGATATCAGAAGGAAATAAAACAGAACTGTGTTGACTGAATTTTTGTTAACTTGATACATGCTAGAGTTGTTCGAGAAATGGGATTTTAAATTAGGAAGTTCCTTCAATCAGATTGACTTGTACATAAACCTGTGCAGGATTTTCTCAGTGATTGATATGGGCGTATCCAGTGGGTACCATCACTTGGCAGGTAGCCCTGGGGTATATAAGGATGAAAGCTAAAGTTTGGCATGGTGATTTGCAGCTTCAGTGCCAGCACTTGGGAGACAAAGGCAGGAGGAACTCTATGTGTTCAAGGTCTACCTGATCTACAAAGCAAGTTCCAAGACATCCAGGATTAATACACAGAGAATCCCCATCTTGAAAAGAAAATGTTGCTGTGTGGTGGTATATGAAATTTTAATCCTAGCACTCAGAAACAGAGGCAGACAGATCCTGAGTTCAAGGCCAGGCTGAGCTACAGAGTGAGTTCAAGGAGAGCTAGAGCCACACAAAGAAACCTTTTTCACAAAAAAACAAAAAACAAACAAGCAAACAACAACAACAAACCAAATAAAAAAGAAGCAAGCTATGGGGAGCAAGCAGTATTCCTCCATGGCTTCTGCTTCAGTTCCTATCTCTAGGTCCCTTCCTTGAGTTCCTGCCTTGAATTCCTCAGTGATGAGCATGACCTGAAAATTTCTCCAGAAGATGGTTTTGGGTATGGTGTTTTATCTCTCCAATGGGAACCCTAACCGAGACAAGTCTATGCCACAGGGACAGACAAAGAATGCCTGGAAGGAGCAGTGTGCTAGTTATATTTGATAGAGGACAAATAAACCAGCACAACCAGGGTCAAAGTGAGACAGAAGCCCCAGAGGTGAATCTGAGAGTTAGAGATGAGGATCAGAATTTTCCTTAGGAATCTGGGCCCATCAGATGGGTTTGAACAAAGACATAACACTACTCATTTTTTTAAAAAATAGATCACTCTGATCTCATAGATATTCTAGAGTAGGAGAAACAAAGGTGAAAAGAACAGACAGGATGGTATCTCAGTGGTCACAGGGATTAGCACTGTGGCTGGAACAGCAGCAGAGGGGGTGTCAAGAATGGAGGAATTTGGGTTGGATTTCTGAGGTTGAGATATCTTGTTAACTATGGGATGACTCCAAGTTTGGACATTCTGTAGTAATAAAATTAGGTGTAAGTTTCAAAAGGCATATGTTACCATCTCAGACTGTTTCTCAATTGGCTCTGACTGTAGCTGTTTTATGGGCACAAAACCCCACACATATCTTGGTTTTAATTAAATACAACAGAACTTTGCAAATACTATAGTCTTAAACCAAATGTGAGCTAAAGATGAAGCCAGGAAACGATGCATCAAAACCTACATGGACAGACTGGATCTGCAAGATTATCAGAGTACGTGTTCAGCACTGACATGCACCTTTACTCTGGGGTGACATCCCTGGTTCAGTCAATATACTAAACTAGACATGAGGTAGTAAGTTCTCTCAAAAAATCGACCATAGAAAATCCACAGGTGCTAATAGTCTATGAAAAGCTGTTTTGTTTGGCTCATCAAAGTTTCACTCTTACAGTAATATTCACCCTTACATGTGCAATTCACCCAATATCACTTTCTCCAAAGAATCCTTAACTCCTTAACACTCCCTTGTTTCTTTTCCCCAAAAGGATATATCTCATAAAAATTGAAATGTCCATTTTAGACTGTTCTTAAATTTATTTATTTATTTATTTATTTATTTATTTATTTATTTATTTATTGTGTGTGTATGCATTTTATAGCACACATGTCAGAGGACAATCAGCAGAAACTGGTTCTCTCTATGTGTTGTCTGGGGATTGAACTCTGATTGCCAGGCTTCACAGCAAGCATCTTTACTTACCAAGCCATCTTTGTCAGCCCCTAGACTCTCTCTCTATATATAAATATAAGAATAGAATCATTTACTTTATTTATATTTTTGAACACTTTATGAATAGCCAGTATAGTTGACTTACATGTACAGATGAGAAAAGCTGAGATATGAAGAAGTTCTGTAATAAAGCATAAGGGAGAAACTCAGATGATAAATTGCTTGCCTTATAATATAAGGACCAAAATCCCAGTCCCAGAAGTCACATAAAAAATCAAGGTGTGATGACATGAGCTTCTGATATCACGTATTTGAAGGTACGGATATCAGGATCTTTGGAATTCACTGGCTGACCAGCCCAGCCTAGACTACTTACTTGGCAAGTTCTATGCCATTAAAGAGGCTCTGTCTCAAAAATAAATGGACAGTATTAGAGGAGAATACCCAAGGCTGATGTCTGGTCATAATATGCATGCACATGTACATGCACATGTATGTGCACAGATACACACATGCACACACACACTAAAGTTCCATGGCTAGTTCAGGTCACATAGCTAGAAAGAAACAGACTTCATGCATGAGCCACGATTTTGTACTATCCCTGCATGTGGTCTAATGAGTTCTTACATAGCATGTAGTCAAATCCACCATTCCAATTTTTGCTAAGGTACGTGGTGAAAAATGTGAGTTCCTGTTATTGGTCTTATTGAACATCTCTCTTAATTATGTGTCAGAGAATAGTTACTTACTGTTTCTTGAAGAACTGCCCACTCTTGCAGGATAATTGTTGCTGACTCTAGTACAGTAAATCATCCAGGCTGCTTCGAGGTGATGGTCCTGGGTCACAGGTTAAACTCATTTATGGATATCAAAACTTTTCACTTGCTCAGCCTTTCTGACTCTGATCTACTTTGATTTCATGGTGATTTGTAGTTGATAGAACCCAAAGATAGTAAATGTTTTCATCTCAGAATTCTATTATAACTACTGAGTTAACAATGTTCATACATCCTTCCAGATTCAACTCAACTCATTATAACATGGCCAAAATATATACCAGAGGGCCTTGGTTATTGAAATCAATTTAAAAAGAATATTTATAAAAAGAACCAACTACAAGCTTTCTGGCTTTTGTATAAAACTAGTCCTATCTTAACTGACCCCTGAAATTTTATCTCAATAGTTAAGTATGCTTCTGAAAAATCACCTAGAAAAGATAAAGCAATTGTGTTGTTGACATCTAAGGAGAAGGGGAAGTCCAACTACTCTTTATGTCATGTACTATTGTATTAGACAAAATTCATGTATTATCTCTTTAAGACATTTAGTAATAAATATATCTTTTCAGATGATAAACTCTAAGAAACCAAAAGTTATCAGTCACCAGCTGGCAGATAAGTGACAAAGCGAGGTTTAGATATTCTCGGAACCCTCTTCTGTTTCTCCACATGTTCTCTTGATTTTTCTGTATGCTACACCATGATTTATTAGCTGTGTAGTCTTCTGAACAACTTACCTTCCCCACAATAGAACTATAAGTGAGCAACATGGCATTATGATTTTAGTCTATATTCCCCAAAGTGAAAAAAGTAATGAGATGTATTAGGAAGATTCCCAGGAAACTGGTGTCTGGGCTTTCTTAGTGATGTTGGCAGATCTTTGCTGCAGATAAGTGGGAAAGTGTTTTTGACCTTTTCTTGTACTAATAAATAAGTTTACCAATTCATCATCTAGAAACTAGATGTGTATACACATATATAATTTTTTTTATTTTTCTGTTTTCTGTAATTGTTAACATGTACCTAGATGTTATTATGCTAACTTTGAAATCTTACCTTGGAGCATAAATTTATCAGATTAAGGTCATACCCCTTCAAAGCAAAACTGAAAAAGTTGTGTCCAATTAAAACTGATGTGGTTTGTTTAAGAGCAGGAAAATTTTAATTGCCTTGGCAAAAACACTCTTGAATGTTCATGTATTCAATTTTTGCTACCTACAAGTGCTTTTATATCAGAAAGCCCTGTAGCCAGCCTGAAGCCATAGTTTGGAAGGCTGGTGCATTGGGATACTTTAATTTTTGAACTAAAAACAACTTTTCAGATTTCTCTGACTTCATTTAATTTAGGAATAAGTAGAAACTAACTTCATAGATCCCCCTTGCCTACTTGAGGCTATTGGATAATCACTTTCAACTCTTAACTTAAAACACACTAGGTCCTTTGGACCTGGTGACTGGGATGTCTTAGTATGTGAATGTACCCATTACTTTAACCTTTCACCTTCAGATTTTTCATAAGACATAAATTTCATTCACTTATCTTGGTCACTATGTAACTCAAGATTTCAGTTTCTAGAACAAAGGAAGAAACCATTACCTTAGTCTAAGGAATTTGGAGGTTACAAGGAGAATGTTTCACGATAGTAATAGCTCACTCACTTTAAGCCTTAAGTGAAACTGAAGCTTGGATTTCAGACCACAAAGGGACTAACAATATGGAATCCACCACCCTTTAGTATAAGCCTTGATTTGGTCTCTGACCGACAGGTATAAGTACTTTGAAATCCCTTTGGCCTTACATATATGTGAACCAATGGGGGAAAAAACAGAGGTCAATGCTAGACACAAAGAACAATTTGCCCATTAAATAATGCTCAATTGTCTGAGATACTTGTTTAGATGAGTTGATATCTCCTTATAAGTATGTGTGTATGTTTGTGTGTTTTTCTTTCTGTGTGCTTGCCTGTTTTTACACACTAAAGCATGCCTATTGAGCTTAGTGAAACTATGTTATGGAATTACTTTTCTCCTTCCACAACACAGTTTCTGGTCAAACGCAGGGCACCATGGCTCAAAAAGTGAGCCATCTTGCTGCCCTGTTCTTTATTTTCCTACAGGGTCATTAGAACCTGTTTATGATTGGACACAGTGCAAGTGAATGGCAGCTGTTATGACATCCTTTAGTGTGCTCTTCCCCAGTTTCCCTTTTTAAGAAGATTTGTTTATTTTGTATACATTGTTCTGTCTGCATGTATGCCTGCAGGCCAGAAGAAGGCACTAGATCTCATTACAGATGGTTGTGAGCCACTATGTGGTTGCTGGGAATCAAACGTAGGACCTTTAGAAGAGCAGCCAGTGCTCTTAATCTATGAACCATCTCTCCAGTCCCCCCTCTCTTCCAGTTTCTAACAAGATTCTTTGCCCTTTCAAGTCACTTTAGTTTGAGAAAGTATGTCAAGGGATATTGACACATAATCACATTGTTTGATCTAACTACAGCTCCCTCTCATCATATGTAAAATACAGCACAATGTCTTTAGGGAAAATGATGCTTAATTGACCTTTAAGTAGTAGAAGTAAAGAGGTTTCTTGGGTTCCTCTTCCAACCAGACTGCTGCCCTTGCCTGTTCTTGTCAGACATTCTAGAGTTGCTGTAGGGTTTGAATGTCACACACTCTAGGAACCTGGGACTTACATCAATATTCTCATAAAATGTCATTTGCCATCAAAATACACTTAGTTACTTTCATGGGCTGACAAGTTGTTCTCTTTCATGCTAAAACAATAGGAGTCTCATTATGTAATCTCTTCTTAATGTTTTCTTGCATGATTGAAAGAATGACTGCCTTTCTAAATCTGACTAATTTCCTTAGAGAGTTTACATGTTTGTGTTGTGTGGGGGGATCAGGATTTGAGAGATTCGTCTTCTCCCCTCACAACATAGCTTCTTGTAGTTTTAAAAAAGACAAAGGGAGTCCAGTTTAATCCCGTGCTTTTTTCAGTCACAGTCCAGCTGGCCCTGGTGAGCTCCCAGTAGATCAGATCCACTGTCTCAGTGGGTGGGTGCACCCCTCGTGGTCCCGACTTCTTTGCTCAGGTACTCCCTCCTTCTGCTCCTCACTGGGACCTTGAGAGCTCAGTACAGTGCTCCAGTGTGGGTCTCTGTCTCTATCTCCATCCATCACCAGGTGAAGGTTCTATGGTGATATGCAAGATATTAGTTAGTATTGCTATAGGATAGGCTCATTACAGGTTCCCTATCCTCAGCTGCCCAAGGAACTAACTGGGGACATCGCATTGGGCTCCTGGGAACCACTCTAGGTTCAAGTCTCTTGCCCACCCTAAGGTGGCTCCCTTATCTAAGAATTGTGCTTACGTGCTCCCCTATCCAACCTTACTTTATCCCAATCATCCTTTTTCCCCAAGTTCCCTCCATCCTCCCCTTCTCCCTTTTCTCTCCCCATTTCCCCTTACCCCCATCCCATCCCATTCCCAAGATCCCAATTCTCCCCCCGGCAACTTTGTCTACTTACCATAGCCAAAAGGATAACTATATGTTTTTCTTTGGGTTCACCTTCTTACTTAGCTTCTTTAGGTTCGCCAAAGAAGCAAAGAAGTTGTAGACTCCGTGACTCTCTGAACATGGCGAACAATGAGGGCTGATGAGAAGCCAAGGACAATGGCAAGGGGTTTTGATCCTACTTAATTTTCTGGCTTTGTGGGTGCCTAGCCAGTTTGGATGTTCACCTTCCAAGATATGGACGGAGGGGGGAGGACCTAAGACATACCACAGGGCAGGGCACCCTGACTGCTCTTTGGACTGGAGAGGGAGGGGAAGAAGGGTGGGAGGAGGGGGAGGGAGGTGGGAAGCTGGGAGGAGGCGGAAACTTGTTTTTTTTTTTCCTTTTCTCAATTAAAAAAAAAAGACAAAGGGACAACAAATAGAACCCATTGGCTTTTCTCTTTCTCCCCTCAAAACAATCAGAAAAATATAAATATCAAGGACATAGTAGCATGTGTAGACATATAAGGCATTGAAACCTTTAAGTATATTAAATTTCTCTTTGAAAGGTTTCTTGTAGTTGGAAGAACACAAGGAAATACGGCAGAAGTCAAACAGAGTCTGGGAAGTCATTGAGATGGGCAAATGGCCCTCAGGGCAGTGACGCATCAGGAGTGTAAGTTATGAATCAGAGCACTACATGATCAAGCTCTTGACGCTTGCTGCCCTCTTAGCTTGAGTTAGACTCTCCTTTTCCCATACTTCTCCAATACGATTTCTTAAGTATTGCCTCATTTTGACTCCCTGTCATGACAGTAAGAATCTCATTCCCTGCCTCAGCTCTGGCAGTACTGGCCAAGTCTTCTTCAAGAACGTGGATTGACCTTTTTTCTTGTCTGCCTTTCCTTCTATTTGAGCATCTGTTTGTTTGTTTTTTCCTCTCTCAATTATGAACTTCATTGGCAAGAAGGTGTTTCACTCTCCAAAGTATACGCTGAGGGATGGGAAGATGCTTGGGTCTCTTTTCAGATAGATGCCGAGTGAACATTGTCCTCTTGTGGAGACAAATATCTACCAGGTATCATGATAACAGCATAGGTAGGTGAGGACTGCACTAGCTTGGATTGCAAAGTTGCCCTCCCCCATATTCAAGCACTTTGCAACACACACTTTAAGGCATCTACTTGAAAGAACTTGACTTTTGAGACACTTGATTGTGGGGATCAAAATAGCCTCTTTAGCTGAGTGTCATTCAGTGGTAGATGCTTATTTTTGGTTTACAAAACTACTTACCTATAGGTAACTCTACAACTCTCCTATCATTAGCATCCTCCACACCTTCAGCCTCAGTGCAGAAACTGTCATGACATTTTCCAGGAAATGAGCAGTACATCCTGAAATGCATGTCTGTGTACATGTAACAGGCTTCCCTATCGAGTGAGTGTCTGCGATTTTCATAGTTACAGGCATGGGGAGATGGACCAGTCAGTAAAGCACACTTCCACATGTATAAGCACACATTGAATTATAAACCAATCTTTTCTTTCTTTCTTTCTTTCTTTCTTTCTTTCTTTCTTTCTTTCTTTCTTTCTTTCTCTCTCTCTCTCTCTCTCTCTC
>NW_004949098.1:6816264-6826746 GCF_000317375.1 Microtus ochrogaster
CCTTCCTTCCTTCCTTCCTTCCTTCCTTCCTTCCTTTTTTAAGGCAGGGCTTCTGGGTTTCTTAACTTTGAGGCTGCCAATTGCCCTTATCAAAATGAAAACAGTTTGCCCTCTGTTGCAGTTACATAAAGAAAGTTTGGAAGGTTAGGCTTCTGTCGCAGTACCCTGTCAGCATGTATGGCTGTCTCAGAGTCCCAAACAGGATTAAAAGCATTAATGACATTGTGGGAGTGCTTTTTCTACCCAGAGCATTCCAAGCATAAATCCCCAAGGAAAGGGTTGAAGCTCATAGTTTTCCAGTCTCTCTTGAAAAGTGTCCTAGAGAAATGGCAGTTCTGTTACCAGTTTCCCCAGAAAGGTACGAGGGAGTTAAGTGTGCATCTGTCCACATGGAGCTTCCTGTAATTGATTGCCCATCTTTTCCTCAATGACTTTCAAAAGAGTGAATACTTCGTTTTGATCAAGGGAATTGACAGTTTATGAAATTTAGAGTGCCTGCAGCTCCTGTGGCATCCTTTTAGTTTCGTGTCTCATGACTTTGCTTGCTGGGACAACATAGAGACTGATCATCATTTCAAAGGCAGTCATCACCGCTACTTTAAATGAGAATATTACATGGATAGAGATTACAGAGATCAAAGTATCTACTGAGGAAAATGCAACAGGGATTCCAACCTCCTCACTTTTGACATTCTACCTAGACAATTTTTTGTGATGGGCTCTGGTCCTATGCAGGGGTTGGTAACATCGATAGATTGCACTCAGCACATAACAATGCCACCCTTTAACCCAGTTATGATGAAGAAAAATCATCATTGCATTACCAACCTTTCCCATCTGAGAATCACTTGTTGACAATCTTAATAATAACTACTTTATTTATTGTAACATTCAAGTTATGTGTGCTTAATGTCCCATACCTGTATTACTTAATTTGTAACACGCATTACTTAATATGAATAAATAATAAAATAGTGCAAGAAACAAGCTCATTTTTAAAATTTAAAATTTTTAAATTTATTTATTTTTATGTGTGCGTATGTTGTATGTGTGTATAAGTCAAAGGACAGATTTCAGAAGTTGTTTTTTACTTTCAACTGTGGGTTTTAGGACTCAAAATGGGTTACTAAACTTGTATAGCAAGCATGCTTTTTTTTTTCTTTCAAGAAAGGGTTTCTTTGTGTATCACTGGCTGTATTAGAACTCACTCTGGATACCAGGCTGGCCTCGAACTCACAGAGATCCATCTAACTTTGCCTCCCTGAATGCTGGGATTAAAGACATGCACCACCACTACCAGACAACAGGAAGCATTTTTACTCACTGAATCATGTTGCCAGCTCGAGTTTTGTTATTTAATTAAATTACTCTGAAATTACTGTTATTCAAAACTCTCACTTTTTTATATCTCATGGTCATTTGGTGATAAACCCTTGTCACAAAATTTTCTTTTGGTTATCTTTAATACTACCCCTGAAGTAAAAACTTAAATGATTTGCTATTCTGAAATTATATATAAAAAGATAGACTGTCCCTAGTTAGCACTGCCTCATTTATTTTTTTTCTAAGTAGAGGAAGTGGTTACAATGCAAGATTATGAAAACAGGTGTGTAAGATAATAACGTGATGGAAAATTCGACTATAAAGATGAGATGGAGGCAAAGGTTCATCTCATTCACATCCCACACAGAGTTCAGGGATTGTTATTAAGTGAAATCCCAAAATAGACAAAATTTTCTTGTCAATAATTGCTTATTAGTTAAGAGTTCAATTTGTCTTGGAACTCTTCAGAGTACCTTATGTTTAACTTGATTTCATTGTCTAAATTTTCTTTTTATTGCTTAAAAAGAAATGTGTCTCCAGTTAACAGCTTTCCTCTGAGCAGTATCTCCTACCAGTTGCTGAGAGAGAAGTTTCCTTCCTGAAGCACTGCCTGGAGACCTCCCACAAAGTTGCAGTAATAATAATACTTATTATTAATGACAATACAATATGAACATGAGATGTTGTTTAGCAGTTAAAGCTAGAATTATGCTGCAGAACAAGTAAATCAGCCTTCCCTAAGATGAAGACAGTCCACAGAGGGTGGGGAACATAAATATTGAGGCCCTGGTTCTTTATTGCTTTTCTCTTGCTTGAGAAGGTAGGTTAGTGTTAGCATATGAGTGTGTTGGAGCAGGACAAGAGAAACAGTCTTTATCCAGGGCATGAAGGTGAAGAATAAGGAATGCACAAGTCCTTGCTTGCTATTTAAAATGTGGTCCCTGGACATCAACATCTGTCTTATTATGGAGCATATTATAAATCCAGAATCTCAGGCCCCACTCCTCACTTTAATCTGTATTTTCACTGGACTCCTAGATAATCACATACATAAAACACTGACCTAAGAGATTTTTCTAGAATGTATTCCATGGGATGATGCATCTGGGTTTATAGGAACAAATGCACATCTTGGGTAATTTCTTTAATTTTATGACATTGGGAAGAGCCCCCCCCCCTTCCTCTTACCCACACCCTTAATGTGCATGAACACTGAGAAAAACATTTTGGAATGTTCCAGATTACAATGGGATTGGTCATGGGGCGGGGGCTTCCCTTTGGTGTGTTTTAATTAAAAATTTGCTTTAGAGCAAAAGGTGATGATAATATAAAAGCAATGTTTGAGGTGATTTCATTTTGCACAACCTTTTCTTTTATTGTGCAAAAGTACAGATAAGCATTCAAATATTATAGTAGTCAGCCCACTTAATACTATTAACTTTCAAATTTCCCTGCCAAAGGTGATTTAAAATTCATGAGTATATAGTCAATCTTATGTTCATTAGTTACCATTGTCTTATTAAGAGTGTATTGATGAGGAATTATCTAGACAGGGTTGGGACATCTATGGTGGACTTTTCTTGAGTGTTAATTGATGTAGGAATTGTGGGTGGCATCAACCCTTAGGGTTGCAAATAACAGCTATCTGGAATCTGGTTTATCTAGACACTAGAAATCCAAGCTCAAGGTGTGGGCAGGACTGGTTTCACCTGTGACCTCCCATGGTTTCCACATAGCACCTTCTCATGTGTCCATAGTTATCTTTCTTCTTAGCTTGCATATCCCCAAAGTCTCCCTCCATTTTCCTTCTGTGGGTATCAGTCTGTTTGGATGAGGTCCTGCCACAGTAACCTCATGAAGGGTTATGAACTCGAGCAAAGGCAAGTTACCAGTGACTACAGCTGCCAAGGAATAGTTTCTCCCTACTCCAGGAACCATTAATGCCTATAACTGCTCATGGAGGAGTGGGGTCTCATGAACCCCTCCTTCATTCATGTCCACCGTACCTTTCTTATTCTTCTATTTCAAGACACATTATTGGTAATCAGAAAGGCCCTTTGGGACCTGGGGAGAATACATACTGTTCTTGTAGAGGAAATGGGGTTTGTTTCTATAACTTTTGTAGGGCAGCTTGCAACCACCTGTAATCCCATCTTCAGTGAATGCAGCATTCTTCTCTGGCCTCAGCAGATACATACATTCATATACACAATTCCCCTACCTCACATACTTATATTAAAAGCAAAAAGAAAATGAGAATGATCTTTTGAAAATACTTTCTTAGCAGATAAGAGCCCATATTTGAAAAAGCAGCCAAATGAGGTAAAGTGTGAGCCTCCCATACTGACCACTGACCGCTGACTGTTCTTTCCCTGGAAATGCTATTTTTCAGCCTGTGTCACTGTCTTCCAGTTCTGTCCCTTGTCATTACTGCTGAGGAGAATATGTATTTTTAAATCCCTTTTTCTTGTTAACGATAAAATATTCACTGGAAATTATATGAGTATATACAATATAGTAGGGGTGGGCAGAGGGAATACTAATGATACTGAATATACCATGTAATTATGGGCTCGATCCTCCCAAGTCTAAAATAATTTCTTGACTACTTAAGATGCTGTGCCAGCTGCATCTACTGCAACCAGGGTATCTTCTTAAAGACCATGATTTACTCTGTCCACAAAGACAGGAAAACTTTATCATCAATTTATTTTTCACTTTCATCTTTTCATTTTAATGTTAAGATACTTATAGAAAAGTTGGCTTATAAATAAATGAAGCATTGTATGCGAGGCTATATACTTGACAATAATATGCATTGTTTTTATGGCGTCTTTATACTTTATGTATGCAAACACTGTCATTTACACATACTCAATCTTTGTAACAGTTCAGTGAGGAGGTTAAAAGAATGGCTTCCCCAAGAATCACCTGACTGCCTGTTGTTAACCATTAAGGTTCTAAAATCCACACTCCAGATTTCAATGAGGAACAGCTGAGCATCTGCCAATCGGCACTGTTTTGTGCCATGTAGCATTGTTTTGTACCATGTAGCACTGCTTTGATCTTGAGCTGCCAGAATACAAAACTGAGCAAGAGCAGAACTCTTAGCCTTGGCGAGCTTAATTCTAATTCTCCTTGCAGACTGAGATACAATTAATACTTCATTCCAACTTTAGAAGACATTAAACATTAGACTAACTATATAAGTGACTGTATAGTAGGTGAGAATTGTTACAGAAAAGGAAAATTGAGGTGGTATTACAGCTTTAATAAAGGTGATCAGAGAGGCTGTATGACAGAGAACCTGGAACTCTCGAACAAAGATAGCAAAGAAGTGATGTTGGTGTTTGTCCATTATGTCTCTGCTTCCTGATCATTGGTTACAGGATCATTGTACAATAGCCTGTAAATATAATAATAATTGTTATAAAAAAAGCCTCAGTTGTCATTAGGAAGAATAAAGAGCATTGGCCTGGACTTATAAAAAAATGACTATGTGAACTTACAAAAGGGCAACCTTTTTATTCTTCCTATAATTGAGTCTTTGGAAGCAAGAAATTATACTGACCCTTTTCATTTTTAAAAAGAAATCCATAAAATTAAATAGGTTAGACATGTTTCTCTGCTTGCTGAACATGTGACCACAATGAGCTGTTGATGAGTCTTTCTCAGTGCTCACAGTTGGGCTCAAGATACCTTACTCTAAAATACAAAGTTAGTACTTCTGTTTGTCTGAAGAATGTTTCTTAAAGGCTTTGCTGTAGATTGTTGTGAACCCAGATCCCCACTTTTGAAGAATGATAGAGAAAGGAAGACAAATCTTCACAGGGGAATCAGGCGTCCAATTGAGCAGCAAAAAGGAGGCATTGCGGAATTTGTGACCTAAATGCTAAATAAGGCCCCTAGAGGTTTTCTTTCCTGTGATCATGATTGTCAATTGCTCCTCATATGTGGAGCAGAACAGATTGGGTAATACTGTCATAACAGATAGTTCTAAATTTCAGTGGTTTAAAATTGTGTAGATCTCATTTTGTTTTATCATCCTTTTGGGAAATCTAGAGGCTGCGGGACCCTTACTCTTACCATCTCAATTGTGAACACCATGGATTGATCACTACTTAGAAATGCCCCAGTATATGTAGCTGGCAAGAAAACAAACATGGCCATACCTTCATTAGCTTGTTACATTCCTTGTTGGCATAACACAGGTTTTCCCTGATGTTCCACTGACTGACTGAATGAAACGATCGCACTTGGACTTTTAGAAGTATATTCCAGTACTTATTGTAGTAAATCTTACTTGGTAGATGGAAAGATAAAGAGAGCCAGAAGATTTGATGACAGGTAAAATCTGGTATATTTGTAGAATTAAGTTTGTATCTCAGATAAGACTTTTGAGAAAATTGGAGAAATTGTTTTATCCTATTTGAAGAAGTATTCATTTTGCTGCTTAGACTGGATATCTGATTTCTTTTGTAAAGTTTTTCATTCTGTTGATCTTCCTGGATTCCATAACTATCTCTTATTAGAAAGCTGTTTCACCACGTTCTGCTTCAAGTTTCTACTCTGCAATATGTGGCTAATGACAGTAATGACTTCCCATAGCTTTGTGAGGAATAAATGAAGAATGTCATTATCTTAGTTAGGGTTTTATTTCTGTGAAGAGACACCATGACCATGACAACTGTTGTAAGGAAAACATTTAGTTGGGGCTGGCTTATAGTTCAGAGGCTTAATCCATTGTTGTCATGGTGGGAAGCATGGCACAATTCAGGCAGACATGGTATCACATTGGGCTTAGCTTGAGTGTCTGAGCCCTCAAAGTCCACCCCTGTGACACCCTTTCTCCAACATAGCCATACCTACTTGCATGTCCAATCGTGTAGCTCCTTACCGGCTAATGGGACTGTTGTTATTCAAATTACCACAATCATTTAAATTGTTAGAACTATTTTGTGGCAAATATCAAGGGTTTCATAAACTCAAACATCATTTTATTACATATTTCTATGTTCTTATGGTGGTTGTTATTCTAGAAGACACAACTTAAGATGATATTTCTCTAAATTTTATCCCTAACCATAGAAGGATCCAGAGTCAGCCATAAACAATTACTTTTGCTGATTAAGGACAGAAAGAACCCCATCTTGTAGTCAGACATGAGGAGATGGTGAGTTATCTCTATCCTGTGACTGTGTACCTAAAGATCTCAGAGGACTTCCTTCAGAGATATTAGTGACTTTCAGAAGTTTATACTTCTTTCTTAGAAGACCAATCCAATGACAAAACCCCTTCTTTTTCTTTCCCTATGAAGCATGTAAATAAGTAGGTCTTCCTAAGAGCCATCCTTGTACTTCGATATTTGTCAGCCCTTTTCTCCAGATTTCAACTGCTCTAGTGATGTTCTGTTATGTCTCCACTTTGGGAAGAAGACAATGATGTGGTCAGTGAGCATCAATTTGCTCACCTTTCTCAGTTCCCAATTAATCAGTGTGCACTTCTCAGAAGTAGACCAGATGACTGGGAAAGTGGTTTTGTTGTGGTTTGTTTTATTGTCAGTCATCTAGCAAACACACAGAGCTTCTCCGGGACAGCAGGATTGGCATTTAAGTGCTATATACTTCAGGCTCTTATCTTTAGCCCTCTTGAAACACTCCTTAGTCCCAGGGTAACCCCAGCTACATGTTGCTTTTGCTTTTGAACATCTGTCTTATCTCTGTTTCTAAGATGCTTCTGTGCCTTTAAAGTGTGCTCAAATGGATGACAGCATTTCAGACCAGGAATCCACTATCTGTTTTTTTTTCTTTCTCTCAATATTGCAAAGAGATCCTAACACCTTCCCTTCATCTGGAAGAGTAAAGAAGAATTTAATGAATGTTGGCCTTTAGACACATCACCCTGCCAAACGTTGCTGTAAGTGGCTTCAGAGAAAGTCACTACTGTCTTTTTTCCTACTATTTAATTAGTCTCCAGATATCCCAGAACAAAGAATAAAGTGACTTTAGCTGTGACTGGAAACAAGAGATCGGCATCTCTTTTCACAGTACCTCCTAATATCCATCTCAGATTATAGCCAGGAACTGAGGAACTGAAATTATCATCTTACATTGAGATCTCTTTTTCAGATGTGCCATGGATGAGAAGAAGAATTCATAGCCCGAGAAGGGGAGGGTTGTGGAGAGCTTGGGGGAGTGGGGTGGTTGAGATGGAGGAAGGAACAGGGAAGAAGATATACTAATTAAGGGAGCCCTTTTGGGGTGGGCAAGAGGCTTGGCTCTAGAGGCGTTCCCAGGTCCATTGGGATGTTCCCAGCTAGGACCCTGGACAGTGGAGGAGAGGGTGCCTGAACTAGCCTTGTCCCATAGTCAGACTGATGACTATCTTGAATATCACTGTAGAAACTTTGTCAGGATACAGATGGAGATAGATACAGAAACCCACATCAGAGCACTGGAATGAGCTCCCAAGGTTCAGTTGAAGAGAAGGAGGGAGAATATGAACAAGGAAGTCAGGACCCTGAGGGGTTGGTCGAAACACTGAGAAAGTGTGCCTGATCTAATGGGAGCTCACCAAAGCCAGCTGGACTGGGACTGAATGGATATGTGATCAAACCGGACTCTCTGAATGTGGCTGACAATGGGGGCTGACTGATGAGCCAATGATAATGGCACTGGGATTTGTCTCTACTGCATGTACTGGCTTTTTGGGAGGCTAGTCTATTTGGATGAATAACTTGCTAAGCCTTGATGAAAAGGGGAGGGCCTTGGACTTCCCACAGGGTAGGGTACCCTGCCCTCTCTTAGGACAGGAGGAGGAGGGAGGAGGGTGAATGGGGGAGAAGGAGGAAAATGGGAGGAGGGGAGGAAGTGGAAATTTTGAATGGTAGTATTTATAAAGCAATCAAAAAAAAAAAAAAGCGGAAAAAAATGTGGTAGTGATCTCCCCCAGATCTGCTCTGATTGTCATGATGAGGTCAAGTGATGACATCAGATAACATGTGGATGCTATGCTGATAACTCCACATCTCCACAATAAGAAAGACGCCCATTTGGACCTTGAGATTTCTGTCCAGTGCTCCAATGTGAGTCTCTGTCTCTGTCTCCTTTCATTGCCTGATGAAGGTTAATATTCAGGAGGATGCCTATATGTTTTTCTTTGGGTTCTCCTTATTTAGCTTCTCTAGGACCACTAATTATAGGCTCAATGTCCTTTGTTTATGGCTAGAAACCAAATATGAGTGAGTACATCCCATGTTCCTCTTTTTGGGTCTGGCTTACCTCACTCAGGATCGTGTTTTCTATTTCCATCCATTTGTATGCAAAATTCAAGAAGTCCTTGTTTTTTACTGCTGAGTAGTACTCTAATATGTATATATTCCATACTTTCTTCATCCATTCTTCCATTGAAGGGAGCAGAAGGAGAGAGAGCATGAGCAAGGAACTCAGGACCTCGAGGGGTGCACCCACACACTGAGACAATGGGGATGTTCTACTGGAACTCACCAAGGCCAGCTGGCCTGGGTCTGGAAAAGCCTGGGATAAAACTGGACTCTCTGAACATAGCAGACAATGAGGACTACTGAGAACTCAAGAACAATGGCAATGGGTTTCTGATCCTACTGCACGCACTGGCTTTGTGGGAGCCTAGGCAGTTTGGATGCTCAACTTGCTAGACCTGGATGGAGGTGGGGGTTCCTTGGACTTCCCACAGGACAGGGAACCCTGATTGCTTTTCGGGCTGAGTAGGGGGGGGGACTTAATTGGGGGAGGGGGAGGGAAATGGGAGGCGGTGGCGGGGAAGAGACAGAACTCTTTAATAAATAAATAAATTAAAAAAAAAGAAAAAATAAAGAAAGACGCCCATTTTCCCTGCTGCTGACTCCCAAGAAACGAGTCTCAGTTTGTGGCGTGTACATCCCTAACATCTCTTTAGTCTTTACTATCCTTGTCTGTGGGGACAACAGATCTCAGATTCAAAGACATTCAGTCATAAACCACAGAGATTTTATTTTTGACATTTAATATTAATAACTTGCACTAATCCAAAATTCATCACTTACGTTTTTATAAGTAAATGAATGGATTGATATAGCCATTATACAGATTTAAATATGGAATATCTCTATTACCCAGTACTTTTGTGCTCCTTCCAAACCAAGACCCACCCCTGGTTCTTATTACTATCCTGTCTTGTATTTTTCATAGATCCAATTTTCTTATTCGTGACTTTTATACAAAGAGAATGGATGGATAGTCTTCTTTCTTTATGTCTTTGAGATGCACCTAGCTGAGTGTTAAATAATCTGTTTCTTTTTAAAAAAAGATTCATAGCCCTACAGTAATATCCAAGTGAAACATAGATGACTCCCTGTGGGAACAAAGTCCACTTAGCCACTTACCTGTACCTTGGGCCTATGAGAACACAATCAGTGCTCTTTATTGTTGCCTCTGAAATATTGCCTGCTTTTGTAATATCACAAAATAATAGAGGCTGACAAGCCCCCTTCACTTTAGTTTGGTTGTCTTGCTTTGCAATAGAGAATAAGATATATTTTTAACCTATAACATGATTAAATCAACCTGACAAAGTAAACAAATTTATTTTTCAGGTTTCTATTCATTACTTTTCTCTTTTCAATAAACCAACAATATTTATCAAGCTTAAACTATGAAACCACTATCAGAGCAGAAAGAATATTCTGCTTTTACTGTTTACTTGGGGTGACAAAATGTAGTTCAATAGAGACAGCAACTTGACTGAGAATCAGGGACCCAGAGGACTTGACATAGTTGGTTGAATAACACCTTGAGTAGCAGAGTGATGACCTGGGAATCAACTTTTGAAGCTGTGAAAATGGAGAACATCATCAATGCACTGTAAATGCTTTGAAAATGCCACACCTACCATCCATTTTCTAATCAATAAATACAGACTTAGTACCACTATCTGATTCAACTGGTAGTTGTCACCTTAGCTAGAATTATATTAAGGACACATTAAGTATAAGGCATTTTGCTGAGTAGAAAACAGTTGAATTTCCCAAGAGAAAAAGATAGGAAGAATGACTCTGCTAGTGAAATCTTTCACTGATGGTAAGAAACACCCTTCTCATAGGCCACCTAACACCTTAAACAAGAGTAGAAATATATATATATA
>NW_004949098.1:6826846-6847002 GCF_000317375.1 Microtus ochrogaster
GACTTTAAATATGTATTAATAGACCAAGATCCATACCAATGTAAAGTATTCCTTTTATGTTATATTCCCCTTTAAATGAAAATAAGCATTTGTAAACAATCATTTTGGGAATTTGGGCATAGTTTTCTCCAAACTGCTTTCTGCAGTCATACAGTAACTTTAGTTAAAATACTGTTTGACCAGTGGCTTAGATATATTCTTTCCTAGCTCTTATGTTTCAAATGAAATATTTCTATTAATTTCTATTAATCGATGTATCACCATGAGACTGTGGTCTACCAGTGGTTCTGGTGTCTTTTTGCTTTGACAGCTACATAGCATCTCCTTTGAAGGCGGAGGCTGCTTGTTTATTTCCCAGCCTCCCAGACCCAAAATAGTCACACAGAAACTTTATTAATTACAACACTGTTTGGTCAATAGCTTAACATATTTCTAGCTAACTCTTACATCTTAATTAATCCAGTCCTATTATTTTATATTTTACCATGAGGCTCATGGTTTACCAGTAAGGTTCCATCTGGCATCTGTCTCCTTTGGTAGCTACATGGCATTTCCTCCACTCTGCTTTCTTTCCTCCTCTATCTGCTTGGAATTCCCTCCTTACTCTATTCTGCCCTGCCTTAGGCCAAAGCAGTTTTATTCATTAACTAATAAAGCAACATATATACAGAAGGACTTCCCATACCGCTCTGTGATTCTGCCTAGTCTCTATATCTCTGTTCAGATTTCCTGCCTGGCTTTACTCTACTAAGCCATTGACCAAAACAGCTTTATTCATTATGCAGTAAAAGCAGCACACATACAAAAGGACGTTCCACATCAATAGATGGCTCAGCAAGGAGTTAGGATTCATAAACCCTTTCCCCATTCGTACTGGGCTATTGCTTGGCTTGATCTTGAGCAGGCCTTGTGGAGACAGCTACAGCTGATGTGGCTTTAGGAGTCTGGCAGTCCTGTCATGTTCAAAAGACAATATTTTCCCCAATCCGTAGTCCTCTGCATTTTATAGTCTTTCCCCATCCTCTTCTGTGATGTTTCCTGATTCATGCTGGGGAGAAAGTGTGATAGAGATGTCCCATTTGTGGTTGAGAACTCACTGACACTTATTTTCTGTACTTGGATGAACCATGTGTTTATGCATTAACACACTGGCCACTACACAATGATACATCTCTGGTGTGGTCTGAAAGAGACTGTCTCTTGAAGTGTACTCCATACCCTTCCCTCTAGAAATTGGTGTTTAATTTGAAGTTGTTAGTGCATTTGATTATTGTCTATAGTGATAGAAAAGGGACAATTTTCAACTTTTTGCATAAAATATGCAGTTTTCTCAGTACCATTTGTAGAAGTGCTATCTTTTATATACTGTGCATTTTGATATCTTTGTTAAAAGCCAGATGACTGTAGGTGCATGGATTTATTTCTGAGTCTTTAATTCTGTTTTATTGATCAATCAAGTGAGAATAGTGCACCCAATTAAAAGAACACACAGAGACATACTCTGCTGGAGAAAATGGCTTTCTAATGGAGAAGCTTGATCCTCTTTAACATACACTGTTATGGGACATGACTTTAAACCTTTCTCCAATAATTGTAGATTCATGATTTCAAAACATTGTATGAATGAGTTTTTTTGTGTGTGTGTCTTTGTAAGTATGTATGCATATATACATATATATATATATATATATATATGTATAATCTCTTTAACTTACTTATGAGTTTTACAAATTGTGGTATCAAAAAATTTATACAAGGCTTTTTGAAAAGGGATGAAGATGACAGTGAGAAGGGTGCTGTGGACTATACTCAAAATTTCCTGGAAAAGAATGCTTCTGTGGATTCTGTTGTAAAGTTGAGAAAATTACTTTTACAAAATTTTGAGGGCAGAACACTTTGCTAACAAAGAAAATTCTAGTATGGCATTCTTAAGACTGTCAGTATCCATTTTCATTTCATCTTTCTTCCGATTCTTTTGGGAAAATATTATTTTATAAAGAAAAACACTTTGCCCTCTTTCTAGATGGTTTGGTTTGGTTTTGTAAGGCAGATGTATTCTGATTACACCAACTTTGCCCATACCTACTGCTGTACATATGATGAGAACCAGGACCTTCGTGATCAATTTCATGGTCGAAATCAGACACTGCTGAAAACAGATGTGATGTGTTATTTCCATTCTGTGGGTAAGCTTGTCTGTGTGTGGTGCCATGTTTATCATTAACGTAGTGGAGTATTTCAAGAAGTAATGATTGATAGTTCAGATTCTCTTCTGTAAACAGCCCAGATACTCTCTGGTAGAGCTTCCCGCTGTGGCACCTTGTAGTCTCAATGAGCTGACTTCTTTCAATCTGCTTCTTCTAGAAAGTGCAGTAGTTTGTACATTTGCTCTATGAAATTCATAAACAAGAATATCACTTCTTTTTCTCTTCTACCCTTCCTTTGTTTTCTCTAAATGTTGCATATGCACTGTTGTTAGGTGGCCTATGAGAAGGGGGTTTCTTACCATCAGTGAAAGTATTCACCAGCAGAGTCATTCTTTCTTTCTATCTTTCTCTTGGGAAATTCAACTGCTTTCTACTCAGACCCCTCCCTTCTTTGCCTTCCTACTCTGAGGCAACTCCAACCTAATGATCTCTATTCCACCTATGCTTCCAAACAAATACAAATGAGTGATCTGGAGTTTGCTTTATATTGGTTTAGAAGCTCAAAGGTGTACTTCTCTTACATGAAACGTAGGACTGAAGTTGGGTCTGGGGAGCTCGTGGAGATGAAGTGCTGTGGAAGGGCACACAAGAATCTGCCCATCCTTCCAAGAAAAGAATGGTGGGAAAAACACATTATCTTTTCATTTGTAGAATTTTTTAAAAAAGAACAGACAAATATGTGAATATGTCAGTACTTTATTCTGCTGCATATTCATGGAAAAGTGTCAGATAATTAAACAGAACTCTACAGAACCCTCATGTCTGAATGCACTTCCAGACAAAGTCAAATTTCAGGAAGAGGTATGACTTGGTTGATTAATAACTTTCCAGGAAGTCCCAGCTCCTTATGAGATTCAGCCACAGATTCCTGTCTGATCTGTCAGCTCCTCTGTGAGGATTCAGGCTACAGAAAGGGCCTTTTCTTACTTAGGAAAGCCACCATTTCTCTTAGCACTCTGGCTTTTTCAGGTAAAGGAGATAGTATATTTGAGGACGATATTAAGCAAAAAGAGCAAATTCACTCTGTTCTCTGTCGATCTCAGCCATATCCTGAAAGTCTTCAAATAGTCAAGGAAATTAAACTGCTCCTGTTTCCAAGGAGCATTCAGTAACACTGAGGAGCCCATAGGCTTTGCTATAGTGCCTAGATTTCACATTGCCTGTGTGTTTCTGACTCCTGCCTATCCATTAAGATCTCACAGGGATCCTCAAAGATGCTGAGGCTGCACTCACTCTAATTTGCCTGATCTGGTGAATTAGACCCAAGTATTGAAAGTTCAAAGTTTCCATAAGTGACGCGAATTTGCTTACAGGGTTAAGAACCTAGCTGAACTATTTTGAACAAATCTCTTTACTTCATAGCATTGTTTTTAGTACTGCCTATCTTAAGACTGATTTAAAAAATAGAGTTATGTTCTTACTATGCAGAAAGCTGATGTAACTATATTCTAGAAGCATACTGTATCATGCTTAGAATATTCTTTAAAAAATTTTGACCATAATCACCATTCTTAAAGAATGGATTAGCAATTGCCTTAATTCCTTTCTTCTTTTTCCTTTTCATCTTTTTTATTGTGTCACTGGTGTATATGTGTTTGTGTGTGTGTGTGTGTGTGTGTGTGTGTGTGTGTGTGTGTATACATGTAGAGGGCAGAAGTTTGTTGGGTGACTTCATCTACCAAACTCCACTTTATTTATTTAACCAGTATTATTATTCAAGTTAATTTTTGTATTTTTGCGACAGAATCTCACTATGTAATCTCAGCTAGCTTCAAATACGCAGAAATCCACTGGCCTCTGTTTTCTCAGTGTTGGAATCAAAGGGGTGCTTCCCAGATCCAGCTGGACTACTTTACTTTTTGAGTCGATGTCTCTGACTATGACTGGAGTTCGCTAAATTGGTTAAACTGGATGTCCAGTGGCCTTTTGGATCTAGGGAATCCTGTCTACTATTTCCCAACAATAGGGGTTACAGATGAATGTCACCACACCCTACTTTTTCTCAATGTTGGTGACCTGAACTCAGGTCCTTACGCTTGCACAGCAAGCACTTCATCCAGTGAGCCATCTCTCCACGCCTTCTTTTCTTCTCGTTTGCTCACATTTCTTCCTTCTCCATCTGTATTTTACTGCCAATTCCTATGACGATCACAGCCAAATTCTTTCCATCTATTTGTCATCTACCTGTGATGTTGACAGTGAGCTGCAAGCCTTTCCAAAACATTGTCTTTCATTTCTCAAACATTATTTGTGATTTTTGTTTGAAAATATTGTCTAGATTGTTCCATTGGCTTCTATACCAGTAGAAACCTGCCTAAGAACTCAAAAACTTAAATGCAGAATACAGCACTTCTTGGACAGTTTGCTCTTGTGACAGGAATAAAGGTTTACTGCAAAAAACATTTACAATGTGGATAGATGACAGAAAGGAACAAACATGGGATCCCTGCAGTCTTTCTGCATTTCTTCCTTAGGATTGTCTCTGCCTTCCTTCTGTCTCTGTTGTTTCCAAAGTACTTTCCAAACTTAAAGTGCTTTTTATGCATCCTCCTCTTGGCACATTTTAAAATAGAGCCTTTGAATGTACACTGTGAAACAGGAGCATTGGTGATTTTAAAGTAACTCTGTACCTTTGAATTCTCAACTCAGATTTAGAACTTTTGACATTAGAATGACTGGGATTTGTTTAATGATAAATGAAGGTTTTGAGTCATAGAGAGATTAAAAAGTGCACTCTAATGTGGAACTAGTTAGTGACAGACCTAAATATAAAATTAAGCCTCAATCAAATCTAGAGTCCTTGAGCCACCGTGTGGAGCCTGTGGTATGAGCCAAACATATGGCTGTCAGTTTTATAAAAATGCTTCTGAAGGTACGCAGAATTCCGTCTACATGAGAGACACAAGAATTGCTTATAGTCTTGGCATGCTCAAAGAGATAAAGTACTGTTGAATTTCCAGAGTATTTTGGAAGAAAGTTTATGGTTTAGTATGTGCACTATGTTGTGTTTTATCATCCTTTAGTGAAAAGCTGTGATGTTTGAAATGTACAAAGATATTAGTCATAGTTGGAATATTATCCAATATATCAAAAGCTTTAACTTACAGAATACAAGTTTTTCAGGTGTTCCATGTTAATTCACAGAATCAAATTCTCTAAGGATTGCATTTTTCAGGATTGTCTGTATGTATGTGTGTGTACATGTCTATATATGTTTTCACGTGAATTAACAACTGTGTATACATTTGTGTGTGAATATGTTTTTGATACAGAGTCTGTCTCTTGGGGCTCACCCATAGATTACACTGGCTGGCCAGCAAAGCCTGGCGATCTTCCTCTCTCTATCTCTACAGTGCTGTGGTTACAAGAATATGAGTAGCACCCAGATTTGATGGAGGTCTGGGGATGAACTCTAGTTCTCAGGTTTGTGCAGCAAGCACTTCATCAACTGAACCACACAACCACCTCAATCTGATTCTTTAGGTGCTTAATGAAGTTACAGGGTGAGATCTTATACTATGCAACTTTTCTAGTTATATCAACAACCACTTTTATTCATTTATTTTGTCTATCAACAGCTTGTAAAACTAGTGCATGGCCCACAGTTTAATGTATGATGGTTTAACCTGGTTAGACTTTGTGTGTTGCAAGTATCTAATAAAGGGCTAGAGGACTAAGGTGTACTGCACTGACAAGCCTAACCTGTTGCCATTTAGCCCAGGGAACAAAAGAAGTTTGTTCTTTATTCTAGAGGGCTGTGGAATTCGCGTGTGTGTGTGTGTGTGTGTGTGTGTGTGTGTGTGTGTGTGTACCATACATACACAGATCAGAGGACAAACTGTGCAGGTGATTCTTTCCTGTGGGGATGAAACTCAGGCGGTCCAGCCTGGCAGTAAAAACATTTGCCTGCAATATCACCTTGCTGTCCTTCAGGGAATGATCTGGTAATTATCCTTGTGGGAGTTATCTCCTCACCCACCCAGCTCCATTCTTTATCTTATCTAGTGCTTTTTCTCAGTGGCCTCACTTTTAAAAATCAGAATATCACACCTGCTTTTTGCAAAACCATTGGAAGACCCTTTGTCCAATGTGTGATTATACCTTCAAGTTTCCAGGATAGACAGTCTTAAAAGAGTCTTAGAGGTTCTCCAGGTAATCAAAGGCTTCTAAGGGTATACATTGGTGGCAGATCTATATTAGCCTATGGTTTATGGTGATTAAAATTTGATATAGTGCGGGAAAATCAATAGAATTACAGGGCTAGGTGGTAATTTGCAACGAAGGAACTTGAGCAGAGTATTTCTATTTCTGTTTTATAGCCTTTATGTCTATTTGTCTTATTCAGGCCACTTGACCATTAAAATGTCAATGCTACAAAAGGAAAGTATTTTACCTTTTCTATTTGGAGGGAAATATATTCCCCTGATTTAAATCTTTCTGGAACTATTTGGAGTATTGTCTTTTGTGCGGTCTTCTTTCCACTGCTGTGCCACTGTAAATGTTTAAGAGGTCAGGCTTTTGACACTGACCCATGGCCTCATGATCACATGCTTCCACCTTTGCATTCCATGCCTTTGAGTCCAGGTCTTTTGGTAGAGTGCAAATTACTGCTGCATGAGGACTTCAGTTTCATACACGGTCCAACTCTTTGGTTTAGAGCTCCCAATACCGAGACTAGGGTAATGTTTCTAATAATTTCTTTGTTTTTTCTGCTGAGACAGGGTTTCATGTGGCTCAGCTAACCTTGAACTTGATAAGTAGCTGAGGAGAGTCTTGAACTTCTGATCCTCCTGCTTTCTCCTGAGTGCTGAGATTGCAAGTTTGACTCAACATGGTTATTATATGTGCTGCTATGGATATAACCCAAGATGTTGTGCATGCTAGACAAACACTGTATCAGCTGAGCAACATCCCCAACCTCCGTAATAATAGTAACCTGGAAATTTGTCATAGTTTTTCAGGTAAGGGCAAATCCAAATGCTTGTATTTGTGAATAAAGAAAAATTAGCCCATGTCAGAAGATTAACAATCAAAATCAATGCATATGGATTCTACAATGTTGATGCTTAGGATTTTATTTCTCTCAAAATAAAATAATGACTTGCATCAGTAGGATCAGTTTCTCGGCCCAAAATTTAATTTTAAATGCAACAAAGAAGATTTTCATGTATATTTATGTCATTGCATAGCTAGATTAAGCTTAAGATAAGCTTAGAGAAAATGGTAAAATAAGAATTGGAATTCTATCATAAACAAAACCTCCAAGACCCAGAATGTGAGAATAGATTCATATTAAAGCATACTCAGTATCTGGCTAGTTCTTACTCATATCCACTATGATGTATTGCAGATGAATCCATCCTTTATTCAGTCAGCTATAGTCACTAACTACATCGCCTATTTGGCAAGCAGTGAGCTAGGTGTTGTAAACTCCAGTGAGTAAAATGGACATGGTTCTTGTTTTTGGATGTACTTAGAGACATATGGTTGTATTCTGTCTACCATGTGTCCTGTAACTTTAAACCCAGTGGTTCATAAAATGCCATCTGTCACCCCAAACAGTCAGGTCTCATGGGCTGACTGCCAGTATGGGCGAGATTCTCCAGGCAGCTCTCAGCCTTCTAACCTCTCAGGCAAAAATGATTCAGATTACAAGTGCTATAGTCTCATTTTTTTTTCTAGTATCCCAACAAACATATTGCAGGACCAGAGATGTAGGTATTAGGTGTTCCTTACCTGACATGTTGGAGAGAAAGTTGTAGCCAAGTATGAAGTATTCAAGTCATCAAGTGCAGTCATAACAAATGTGTGTTGGCATGGAATGGATTCACTGTGGGTGTAGTAGTTAATTACACTTGCATCTTGATGTCCTTGGGGCTTGATAAGAATCTGTCTTTGAAAGATGGGAAATACATTCTAAGGCCCAAGGTCAGGAAAACCCAGGCAACTTCTTGTAAAGGTGTGGTCTAGAATGAAGCAGGATGGTTAGAATGAGGATGAAAAGATGGGAAGGGTTCTAAGCCAGATGAAACTGGACTTCAAACCGAGAGCCTGGGGCCTGCGAGGAAGACAGAAATGTGCAGGCAGCCATACTCAGTGACTGTTTGAAAAGGCATTGCCTCCTGATTTCCCATAGACACTTCATGAGCTGAAGCTACAATAGCAAACAGGGAAGCCTCAAGTGACTTTCCCTAACAGTGTTGCCGTGGAACCTGCTGTTGTAACCCTTGTCTAATGTGTCCTAACTTAGGAAGTTGGCAAGGTGGCATAGACGGAGCACAAGTTATTATTGGTTGTTTGGGTTTGCAGGGTTGATGGCTATTGACACTGATGAGCTCCTTCACCTACATTCCTCAGACAAGATATGGTGAAGTATTGTCATAAATGTCTGAGAACCGAATGTCTGGATTGTCAGTGAGAGTGTTACAATGACAGCAGTCAGTGCATGGAATCTAGTGTGGTCTATTAGAAGCAGTTGTAGATTTCAGATGAAACTTCATATGGAATAAGTTACCTATGTGTGAACTATGCTCACTTAAGACAGAATAAACATGTCTGAGTTCACATTCACGTGTGTGTAGGTATAGTTCTATATACTGCTCCTATGTTTTGCTCGATGGCAATTGCAACCGAATGTCAAACTTTTGTGTCATCAATAGGTACCCATTCAGTGGGTACAGCTGCCAGTTCTCATAGTTTCTATAAGAGTATTCAATGACTGGAATAGTAAAAATGGTTTCAATCATTCAGAAATTAGCTGTATATTTGTCAAAGCTCTGACTTGCATTAGCATGCTATGAAAGAAACTAGACAGGGCAAAGAGGGTGAAAGCAAACATCAGAGCCCCATTCCAATTAGCAAGGGAGCCTGGGGAAGAACAAAGGAAACCACAGAGCTGGTTGGTGATCGTGCTAATTGTTCTTTACTTCAAATATTGCTATTGATTAGATTGAGTGTCTTTATCCAGGTCTGAGGGGATCCAATGAGAGGGAGGGGGCTAAAGGGATCATTAGGGAAAGATTTCCACTCAGTGTAAGAAGAGCAAGCCTTTAAAGGGAGAAGGATCTGAGCTGGAAGGCTCGAGGAGGCAGCATAATGAGGAACCACCAAGGTAAGCTGGGGCCAGACTGCCAGGTGGGACTTGAGTGTCCTAAAGTACAGAATGGGAAAATTATAGCCCCTACCATTCAGTGTTCTTTTGCACATCGAAAAAGACAACATATGTCTGGTACTTGATAACAATCATAAAATATGTTATTATTCATGAACATCTTTGTTTCTATCTCCAGACATAGACAAACCTAAAGGATATTTATTCGTTTGTTTGTTATTTTTAAGATAGACTCTTATACGGCCCAGGTTAGGCTTACATTTTCTATGTATTAAAAGATGACCCAGAACTCTTGATCCTCCTCTTGAACCTCTGGAGTGCTTGATTATTGGTATAAGATATTATGCTTAGTTTTATCACAGGTATATGCTACTATGCTTGCTTTTATCATAGGTATACGCTACTATGCTTAATTTTGGCATAGGTATACACTACTATGCTTAGTTTTATCTGGTACCATTGACCCAATCCAGGGTCTTGTGCATGCTAGGTGAACACTCTACTAACTGTGATACACAGTGAAGCCATTTAATTTAATTTTTATTTGACTTCATTGCTTTTTAAAGTTAAGCAATTAGGCTCTCTGGTTCAGCCAAGGCAGGCAGAAGACTGATGGACAGAGTTCACAGAGGCTGAATACGGGCAGGCACTGTGAGCACAGGGGCCAGCTTGGGAGTTCTTTAGGGCACGGTGCAGAATACTTAGTCTCCAGGTCTCCATCTGTAGCCTGTCACATGGTGTGTTGAACTGACACATGGCACGGGGCCAGCCCTGGGCATTTGATCATTGTCAGCTCCCCTGCACAGTCTGCCCGAGTCCAGACTGGCAGACAGAATGGCAAATAGTGCTTGTCTCTCTGATGATGGCCTAACCCTGAAAAGGCCCAGAGCCAAAGGTCAGAATGGAAACAAGGATGCTGTGAAATCAAATCAGAGGGTCAGAGGCTCATGCCCTCTTTTTACAGATGAAGAGCTGGAGATTTGGGAGAAGAGTAGCGGATGATGCGTGTAGCCTATTTCTCACACCGACAGCAGGAGTTGGATGAGAAATTGAGTCTTCTTCTTCCCAATTAGTGACTGCTTTGTTTCCGCTCATTGGATGTTAGGTCTGGCAAATGAAGAGCAGGCCTGTGACGTAGGGTAGAGGCCTGGCAAGTGAATGACAAGCCCATTAAGTGAGATGGTTAGATGGCAGGGGTTTATGAAGCAGCCTTTTTATATGCATAGAAGACATCAACTATGAGATGTGTAGTGAGAATGCATATGTCCCAAGGGAGGGCCCCTCATGTTAAAAGAAAGGAGGCCGCTGCGAAGAGATTGTAAGAAAGACAGTAAGAAAAATCTACCTACAAGGTTGTATGGACTTGTGTAATAAGCATGCCCCACAGGATGGCTTAGGAAGGGCTGTGCAGCAAGTGCACAGGGAAAGCAAAGTGAATTTAACAAGAATCTCATGTTTTCACAGAGAAGGACTAGAGACCAACACCATGTTCTGGTGCTCCAGGGTAGGTTAGATGTCTCTGTGAAGTTGCAAGTCACTGGATGTGTGTGTCTCATGACCTATGGTTCCATTTGCCTTTCTTCCATGTCTTCCTGGAGAAAGCTGTATATATATTCACACTTTGCTTTGTTCACATAGTGAAGTGAGTAATAGTGGACAATTTACACGATGTTGGTAGTGATTAGCATCTGCTGCTGAGTTGCCTTCAAGTTTTAGAATGAGATTGAAGGGGAAGATCATCATTTATCACCGAACAATGAAGCTTGAAGCCCAATGCTAGAGAAGGGGAGGAAGTCAGTGACTAGATCCATAATATACTGCAAATTTTGCTTCATGTACCCTGATGCCTGTATTACCAAGAACTTTGTGAGGCCCAGACTGATTATGTGACCCGAGGAAGATGACGAGAAGTTTGAGGAAGAAGTCACTCCCCAGCTCATAAAGTTTTTACTCGGCTTTTGCTCTGCACACATGGAATGAATAATAACTCTATTTTCATGTGACTCCTGATACCTAGAGACAGATGTAAATACTCACACTTTAGTTTCTGGTCACACACCTCCAGGATCATGTCTAGCATGAACTTGGTGTGAGTTTCTAGTCTTTACTATCAAACCAGAGCCATCATCTAGATGAAGCATCTAGTTTTTTTACTCATATGCCCTGTCTAATAAGTCACCCAGTTTCCTCAGATGCCAGGCCTTTCTACATATCAATGTCTCTCCTGTATTTTGAATGGCCTGGTTTGTTGTGCATTCTGTACCATTCCCATTGTTACCCATGAGTTTCCATTACTGCGTCCATCTCTACAGTCTCAATACATACAGGGTAAAGTTAGGAAAGGCTTGGCTCTATTGGTCTCAGAGGAAGGCCCCATTATGATTTGTGCATAGAAGGTAAGTCCTGTGGTTTGAGGAAACTGGTCATATCTACCAGTCACTACTATGAAACTGTATTCTGACAGCTCAGAGATTTATAAGTGATTAGGTACAGCAAACGTGGGACAGGAGAGATGGCTTTTATAGAGAACACCACTTCAGTTCTTAACACCATTATCCTGCAACTTAAAACCACCTTTAAGTTCAATCCAGGATATCCATCAGCTCTGACCTGCATGGGCACCTGCACTCCATTTACCAAAACACACACACACACACACACACACACACACACACCACTACCACCACCACCACCACCACCACCAACAACAACAACAACGACAACAACAACAACAATAATAATAACAACAACAATAACAATAATAATAATGAAAATAAAAGTAAAAGATGTCTTCAAAAAATCAATGCATCAATTATTTGAAACTTTAGAAACTCTATGAAATTACAGGGTGCCAGTGAATTGTAGCTGGCTCTTTTGACAGGATGCTTAAACACTTAAAAGTCTCAGTTTCCATAGTCATAAAACAAGAGATTTAATATTATTAGACATCTGGAAGACATCTGATGAGAAAATATGTGTGCAAATCTATGTTATTAAATCTCTGCCTTGGCACATACAAAACATACACAGCATATCCTATAAAATTTTATTATATATACTGGGAAAAATGCAAACTCCTACATGGGATGCACTGTATTTACCTCTTTCAAGACCCAGAACACAGCAGGCTTAAATTACTGATTGATGGAGGACCTGTTTATGATGGAACATGAACTTTATTTTATTCCTTTTACAGAGTTTAATATTATTCCTCTCCGTTAGCTCCTTGGTTTAGTCACTCTACTTTCTCGGGCTTTGTTTGTTTCTTTTGCTTAAAATTCAGATGACTCCAAAACTTCATGCTTCGTAAAGATGAGTAGGGTTCCACTCTTGAAAATATGAAGAAAGAAAGAAAAAAACAGGTTTCTTAACCCTGGCCACTTTCTTCTAGAGTTGGAGTTGGGCTACTAAGGAGGGAGAGAAGACACAGCTAAATGTCCATCTCTCCTGAGTAGGTGCCCAGGGACATTCTGACAATGAAGACAGAATGCATGAATCCAGAGAAGTGGAGGACAGGCTTCCAGGCCTGGGGACACAACTCAGCTGTAGAGAGCTTGCCCAGAGTGCACAAAGCCATAGGCTCAATTTCCAGCCCCTCACAAACTGAAAGTGATGAGTGCAGTCCCAGAACATGGGAGGAGGATCAGAAGTTCGAAATTATCTTTGGTTACAGGGTAAGTGTGGTGCCAATCTAAGCTATCGGAGATCCTGTTATTTTAGTGAGGGCACAAAGCTCCCAAGAAAGATGAACAACATATCAATCAATGGAGTAACCTTCTATAACCTAGAAGCTACATATTCTGATGGCTCATGTGTCGGGCTCTTGTATGATGGAAGAGACCACAAACTCAACTGTTCATATCTATGTCTAAATCTGTCAGTAGGGAGCCTCATGGGCCCTACTGAACATTGGAATCTAACTTTAAGTCTTTGAAAAAAGAAATGTTTGAGTATTATTTTTAGGATATCAGGGTTCGGGCAGTTGATAAGTTGCTTCTAGCAAAACAAAGAAATTACCTAAAGAAATAGATGTTTAAGTTACTTGCATTGGGAGTATTTATGGCTGATAATTACACGTATCTATTAGTCAGGTATGAATGACTAATCCTCATTCATTTATAGTTAGTTGTGTGAGGAGTTTAGACTGAAGTAAGTTATGCTACTTACTAGGTGTCAACTACAATTTCAAGGTGCTAGAGACAAATAAGACATTATCTTATATTGAAGGAACAAAATTCCTTAAAACCGGTAGGCTGTTGCTATGCCTAAAAACAAATTATACACTTGTGTTTGCTTTGCTGGAAGTGCTGAGACAGTAAAGTCAGTTTTCTGCTTTGTTTTGCAGTCTTTCTTCTTATCAGGGAGAAATCCCTACCTCTGTATTGCTGAGAGAAATCCTTTCTGCAGCAGACTCTCTGGGAGCTTCTGGCTCTACTGTTTGGAAAGGATCTTGGAACAGACCCTGTTTACCTACATCCCAAACTCTCATCTTTCCCACAGTTTAGATAAAATCTAATTTGATGTCTATTTACCCTAGGTTTGCATTAGAATGATTCACGAGCTCATGGATACTACAAATACGTAGTCCAGTTGGCATTTGGTATTGACATGGACAAGTCTTGGTAGATTTTAGTTATTCAGATATTTATATGACCTGAGACCACACACATGCCATATGTAGGGCTTGCTGGAAGACATCTTTAGTTTCAGAAAGGCCACAGACCACTTTCTTATTTGATTCAATTAAAAGATATAAGTGATAAATTCAAATCTGAGTGGTTAGAAGGCATGTGCTTGTTTTTTTCTAAAGCCAATAACAGAGGGGCCATTTGTTTTTCTTGTTTCTTTGGAGGGAATCCTGTCTTTCCAGAAATTGGGCAGGTAAGCTTGTTGGAAACAGCAGTGTTCTTCAAGTCTTGTTCAGGGCTTAAGTTCCTGTGCTTACCTGGTCTAGCTCCCAAACAAGTGGACATTCACTTGATCACTTGATCTCATTTCTTTCTCTCTTGCTTTTGTGTGCTTCTGTCACCCCCTTCCTTCCTACCATTAGAGTCCATCTTGAGGACACCATACTGACTTCTCTTCACCACCTCACTTGGATTCCTGTAAGGAATGCCATTCAATTTTCTTATACAAGGACAAACATCATTATAGCTTGACAAGGTGGTAGGCTAGCATGTGAGAGCTTGATGTGCAGGCCTCCGTTTCTCTGGTGGCTTGGCAGGTTGCATAAGCCACTTGGGGTGAACCAGGACTCTGAAAGGATTTCCTTGTTTACTGTGAAATCCCTGACGTTTCAGCTATTTATGAAAATGTCAAGGTTCTGAAAAATACTTTTTACTCCCTCCTTGAAGATTAATTAAGCAAATTAAGACTCTATATATGTCAGATATGACCCTGTTAGAAGGATACTTTAATTTTTCATAATTTATCCACAGAAGCAAAAAAAGCTTTTGTGCAACAGTGCTCTTAGGAGGAAACTACTGTCAACCTGAATTCTCCCTCTCGCTGGAAATGTAGAAATCGACATATGTTGTCCCTAATCTTGAGTGACAACCATTTAGCCAGCAGACATTTGCATGGTCTTTGGAGAATTGCAGCGCACATTCAACATGCCTGAGTCCTTTTCATTTGTACATGCACACTCACAGTACTTTTTAGAGCTTGATACAAGATGTCCTAGAGAAAAGAGATGTGACACTTAGGAAAGAGTTTCCCAAGCATAATGTGGATTGACTTTAAACTGAAGAAGAAGAGAAGCAGTTGGACTATGTAGCCTTCTGTATGCTGCAATGAAATCAGAATGTCTGTCTATCTCTCTCCTTTTGATGTCTTCCTCCCTTCTTCCCTCCCCTGTTTCCCCCTCCCTCCCTTTTTTCTCTTTTTTTTCCACGTCAACCCCTTTCATTTGCACTGATTCTGTTGTCACCAGTTGTACTGATTTTAAGAACTGGGGAAACACCATATCACATGTACTTTATACACACACACACACACACACACACACACACACACACACACACATTCAACTACAGGTATTTTTTACTGGTCTGCAGTTTGCTTGTCTGAATTAACAGACCTTGTTCATTCTAAGGGCAGTAGATGTGGCTCAGTAAGAGAACACTTGACAAGTATCTGTAATGCTGAGTTTGGTCTCTATCATCACAAGGGAAAGGAAATATATCTCACAAATATCTTACACATCCAGATTAGAGACAAATGTGGGATATATCTCAAACTCAGTGACTCTCAAGCTGGAGAATACACCATAGTTACTTGGAAAATTTGTAAAAATGTGGACTGCGGGGACTAAAGAGAGAGCTAAATGGGTAATCTCATGTACTGCTCTGGAAGAATGCCCTAGTTTGGATCCCAGCACTCTTATCATAACTTTTTATAACTATGTCTCCAGGGGATCTGACACCCCTTTCTGTCTTCCACTGGTATTCTTCTCCATCCTTACTTCCACAATGCAGATAATTAAAATAAATAGAATAAATAAATAAATAAATAAATAAAGCTAACTTTTAGTTGTCCTCCTCGATGTCTGATTTATTACATCTAGAGCAGGACACAAGAGCTTTCATGCCTAACAAATTCTGTGAAAATGTTGACATTGTTGTTCAAGGGGCTAAGGGGCATAGTTTGAGAAAGACTTTATCTAATTCATCTTGGTATAGATAGTAAGTAACCTTTAATAGTTATGATTTGTTATATTGCATGTTCTATTATTGATATGGCTATTTTCTTACTTAGCTGAACCTCAGTCAGGCTCATGAAACCTCTAGGACTGTATGTGCCATTTCTTATAAAATCTACTTGTAACAAAAGCCCTTGAGTCAGTTTAGGAAGAAGCTACACCCTCTTTATCTGGTCATTATCCATCTCTGTTGACGAGATTGCTCACTCTGCATCTTTTGGGGATGGTGCATCATCATGGCTTCACTTCAGAAAGCATCTTCTTAGTTTGGAATACTTCTTACCTTCCCACTTCTAGTAATTCATTTTCCATAGACCCCTACTTCCCACACCATGACTCCAAACACCTCTTGCCCATTATTTAGATTGAACTTATCTCTCCCCTCCACTCCCACTCTTTGATCATTGCTACTATCATACTACTCCCAAATATACTTGTCTTTGCTATGTTTTGAAAAGTACGAAGAAATACATCTTTCTTCAGTGACAACACAGACAACTATATCTAGCTATACATTTAGGATTGAAATAAATGTCCTGGTACTAGGACCTTAATTCCCTGGTTATTTTCTTTGTGTAGGATCTGGGAATTTTGGACTAAATTATACACACAGGAGATATCAGTCTTACTGTCCTGAAGCAGACTTCAGCTATATCCTATTGTCAGATGATACTGACCTTTTCTAGACGTCTGTTTTCTCTCAGAACTGTTCTGTCCTAGTTAGGTTTCTCTTGCTGTGAAGAGATATGATGACCACAGCAACTCTTCTAAAGAAAACATTTAATTGGAGTGGCTCACTTACAGTTTCAGAGATTCAGTCCATTATCATCATGATGGGGAGCATGGCAGCATGCAGGTGGACATTTTGCTGATGCTCACAGGCAATAGGAAGTCAACTTACTGTCATACTCAGTGAATCTTGAGAAAAGAGACCTCAAACCTGTCCCCACAGTGGCACACTTCCTCCAACAAGGCCACACTTCATAATATTGCTACTCCATTTGGGAACCATTTTCTTTCTAACCACCACACATGCTACCTTCCTCTATTGTGAGTATTTTGCAGATCATGCTCAAGCTTGGGCAGAAGTTTCAGAATGAGAGCTACAGCAAGAGCAGATTTCGTAAGATGTTATTCAACGTCAAAGTGTTCACTTCTCAGACATGCAAGTCCAGTCTCAGAATACATTTAGTAGCAGGTGAAAATGAATTAATTGACTTTAAATAGTAATAAAAGCATCCTCAGATCTTCAGTTTGCACAAGAATGATGCCCTCATAAAGATCTGCTTTGACTTAAGTACCTGTCTTGGTTTATTACAGCAATAGTGCTGGGATAAAGCACTATGACCAGCAGTAACTTGGGGAGGAAAGGGTTTATTTCCACTAAAAACTCATAGTTCATATTTCACTGAGGGTAGCTAGGGTGGAAAGTTAAAGCAGGAATCCAGAGGCAGGGACTGAAGCAGAAGTTATGGAGGAATGCTGCTTCCTGGTTTGCTCACCCTGCTTTGTTTTACTATCCATGGCCACAGAGCCAGGGGTAGCCCCACTCGGTTGTTAGTCAAGGAAATGCTATACAGACTTGCTCATGGGCAGTCTGAGCAAAGGCATTTTCTCGGTTGTTTCCCGAGTTATCTCTAGCTTGTGTCAAGATGACAAACCCCAAACAGGACAGCATCTGTTACTAGCTAGGTATGTTGAAACACAAGCCCTCACTGTATAATACAAAATACCCAGGATATGGGAAGAGCCACCTGTTAATTTTGTCCTGTTCTTGAGGAAAGTGAGTCTCAGGCAGTTAAGGATACTTTCCTATACCACAAGTCTGTGTTAGGATGGAATCCAATAGGATTTTTGCTTTCCCCTTTTCTCCTCTAAAGTTATTATTTTTCTTTCAATGCTATTCCAAACTTCCTCTTGGAATATTTAACTGATGTAAATTCTATGTAGGATATCTGATTGAGACAAGGTTGGATAAATATTGGCACATTTTAATTTTTTTTGTTTGTCAAAGTTTTATTTTTTATTTTATTATTATTATTTATTTATTTATTAAATATTTCTGTCTCCTACCCATCACAGCCTCCAATTTCCCTCCCCCTCCCCCAATCAACTCCCCCTCTCTCATCAGCCTGAAGAGCAGTCAGGGTTCCCTGCCAAACAGCCTAGGCTCCCACACAGCTAGTATGTGCAGTAGGATCAAAACTCAGTGCCATTGTTCTTAACTTCTCAGCAGTCCTCATTGTCTTCTTCTATGTTCTGCGAGTCCGGTTTTATCCCATGCTTTTTCAGACCCAGTCCAGGTGGCCTTGGTGAGTTCTTGATAGAAAGATAGGTTTCTTGAGTATGTGCTAACATAATTTATTTTTTCAATATTTGGGTGTAGTTGTGACCAGGTTAGACACTTGAGAGATGGCTCAGTAGTTAAGAGCATTGCCTGCTTTTCCAGAGGTCCCGAGTTCAATTCCTGGCAACCACATGGTGGCTCACAACCATCTGTAATGAGGTCTGGTGCCCACTTCTGGCCTGCAGACGTACATACAGACAGAATATTGACTTTTCAATTCATGCTGAATTTCTTTGTCTTTTGCCTAATCCCATTCTTCTCTGCCCTTTACCCCTGACTTAAACTGTTGCATGGTCATCCATATTATTAGTAGAATTTACTATCAACCTTTGTTAATTTTCTGGATTGAGAGCAATTGAAAACCTGATATAAGAGGCAAATGTCCAGGAACCAGAGTGGCTTCACTCCTGGGATTTTGTTCTTAGTACTATATCTCAATGATTGGCTAGAACCCAGGGCTTGACATAGACCACAGAGTGTTCTACTGTTTAGCTGTACCCCCTCAGTTGCCTCCCTGACACAGAGCCTTAGTTCTACCTTTTTATAAATTATCCCATTACCCTTTTTGCTCTGTCTTTCTTTTAGAGCATTTAATGCAATGGATGTGAACTTGATATTTTGCCTTTTTTCCCCACTTAGCTGACCCATTTATGATTCCAAATTCTATCTAACCTCAGTTGCAGACCATCTCAGGTTTTCTTATCCTTTTTTTTTCTTTCTTTTTTTGTCCATAGTCTGTGTCTCTGAACTTCCAGTTAACTTTAGAACCCTATGGGCATGGCCACTCCCATGATTCTTTATCTCCTGTTCCTTCAGCTTCACTTCTTTTCCTATCTTTATTTGGAAATACAGGGGGAAAAATGGGCAGGAGACTACAAATAAAAGAATTCCAAAATAGTCTCCAGCCCAGATATCACTTCCTTTGTCAGAACACTGCTTCGGTCATTTTGAGGCAATGGCAATTTTTTCAAATAATGAAAGGTCCCAGTTTAGTTGAGATAGATGATGAGTATCTACTAGCATGGATCCATTAGGCCATGATTAAGCCTGACTTTTCCTTTCTATAAAGTCATCAGGACCAATTTTTTTGGAACTTTCAGAGCTTCTTGCATAGGCAGCTTTCAGGATCCATAGGAAGATGCTCTTGACTTGGGACAAAAAGCACATTGAGTTCTGACTCTACTCTATATAGCTTATAATGGTGCTACTGCATTTGATTAGATCACTGATCCTGTAAAACATCATGTTCTTGTTTTGTAGTCAGTGAATAAAGATCAAAAGAAAAGAGAAAAACCATATTTCTGCAGTATCTTGTAGTCATTTTCACTAAAAGGTAAGTGTCTGCTCCGAGACCTGTGGTAAGCAGGGAAACTAAAGCGTTTGTTTCTCCACCTTCTCACTGTCCCTGGGGTCACTCATTCTTGCATCAGTGTGTAGGTCTTGTAGGCAGGGGTGTACCCACAGAGCTATTTCATTGTTCTCTCATCCGCTTTCACCATTCTGTGAACCTCCTACATACTCTTCCATTCCTCTTAGGCCTCAAAGCTCAAGATGTAGGCCTGATCTATCCATGACTCCTGCATCAGTGTTTTTCCTCTGACCAACAGCCTCAGAATTCTGAGGACCTCACCCCAGCCACTGCAACCTGAACCATAGGAAAGAATTCTTTTCAACATATTGTACTTCTGAGTATGTATTTCTGTGATGGTGTTAATTCTAGAGAACATTTTTTTTTTTTGGTTTTTTCGAGACAGGGTTTCTCTGTGGCTTTGGAGCCTGTCCTGGAACTAG
>NW_004949098.1:6847172-6860547 GCF_000317375.1 Microtus ochrogaster
CTTGTTTGTTTCCTGGCTACCCAGACTCCCAAAATAAACACTCAGAAACTATATTATTTAAATCACTGTTTGGCCTACTAGCTCTAGCTTCTTATTGGTTAACTCTTACGTATGAATTTAACCCATTTCTATTAATTTGTGTATCGCCATGTGGCAGGGGCTTACTGGCAGTTTTGGCATGTTTGTCTCTGGCGGCAGCTCCATGGCTTCCCTTTGACTCTGCCTCCTTTCTTTCAGCATTCAGTTTAGTTTTCCCCACTTAGCTCCATTCTTTTGCCATATCACAGGCCCAAAACAGCTTCTTTATTAACCAATGGTATCCACATCATACAGAAGGGAGTCCCACATCAATCTTGGCATAGCATGATGACTTAAGAGAAGGCAAGAGTTTCAAGCCATTCTCTGTGGTCATTCCTCCACAAAGGTGTCAGTTTGTGCTTCAGCTATCACAGCATAAAAGGAACAGGATGTGCAGTTAAAAACAGAATAATTGCTATGAGAAAGTGCTCTCCTAATAGAATCAATGATGATCCTACACTTCCTTGTATCAGTCTTTTGTTATTCTATTAACAAGTACCCAGTTCCTCTGCACCTGGGACTGTGCTGTTTTGTCTCTGTTTATTATTGTGTCTTACTTCACTCTTCTCTTTGAGATAGAGTATCAGGTATCCCAGTTTAGCCTTAACTCACTATGTACACAAGGATAGCCTTGAACTACCCCTGAAGAGCTGGACTTGTAGGTTTATGCCACCATATCAGGTGTACACATTTCTTTAAAGACTTTACAAACATCAGTCAGTTTAACCAAAGACAATACTAGTATAGTCAATCACATACCAGCAGGGGGATGAACAGAGAGATTAATTACTTGGTTTGGCTCAGTTAACCAGGCAGTAACAAAACTGGTGCTGTCCCTCAGTGCGTTCTGGTTGCAGAGCCCAGGCTCTTGACACTTCCATCACTTCCATCTCCTATCTCTGCTGCGACCCTCACACGCTCTCATTTCACAACCTTCACTTTGTTCTAAAATCATCTATGGCTCCATCTAATCTACTCTATGATAAGGAGAGTGATTTGTTGTTGATTTGGTTTGGGCTTTTCTTCCCCTTCTGCTTCCAATTTAAAAATTTTACATTTTTGAGAATTTCATGTGTGAGTTCTGTATTTTTATAATTTCTATTCCTTTCTCTCCCTTGTCTAACTTTTCACATGTCCACCTAAAAAATTCATGACTTTGAGTCATCTAGTGTTCAATATTTGTATGTGTGTTTAGAACTGACCATTTGGGAACAGATAACCCATCAGGGGACTCATCCCTGGAAAAGATGGATTCTCCTTTTTTCCTTTTTTTGTTTGTTTTGTTTTGTATTTGTTTTAGAAGTCATTAGTTGTCTGTTGCTATTCATTAAAGGGCAGGACCTTGTGAGATTTCCCCATTCATGTTGGCATGACAGCTGATATCACTGTGCTGTTTCAAGAGACTCCCTAAACAACATAAGTTATTGCCATTTCCCTAGCTTGCTTCCCACACAATTTGGATACAGGAGCTGAGTTGGAGCTGACCTGTCAGCCCCCTTCCTGAGGATGAGCTCTCCTAGTATCTATGGCACTGTGTAAGTTGCCGAGAAAAGAGGACAATCAGCAGCTTTTCCCAGCGCTAGTGCCTATGAACCACACAATTATCAGCATGGCAAGGTAGAACCAAGGGTGCAAAAGTAGCACTTGTATCTTGGGGGAAACAAACAGCCATCTAATTGGACTTAAGGCATCCAGAGTAGAAGGGAACTCATGCCTAGTACTGTAAATCTAGCTAGATATTGACAGTTATCATGGACCCTGGTGAGGTCATGGATCTACTGCTGCTGTTTGAGTAAATCACTATAATTCCCAACTGCATTCTAAAACCTTACTTAAGTAAAAGTAGCTCTTACTCCTTTTCAAAGAAACTTCTTTTTGCAGCAGAAGGAGAGTATCTTTGAAACAGTTTTGTGTTCTTTATATTCTCTGCTAGCACTCTGCTGTGACTGGTCAAATAAGCTTTCATTTTCTTTTTAGCTCCCCTTCACCACAGTGGCATGCATGTGACAAGCCCATAGTATCAAATAAATATGTATATGTTACGGTAGAGAGGTATGCTGTTAAGACAAACACTCTCCCAAATTGTGAATCATAATATTTATTGCCTTGTTCAAATGAAACAACCATTCAGCCAGTATTTATTGATGTAATTCCATCGTACCATTTTAGAAGTCATAAACCCATTATGGAAGGAAGGCTGGGTGACAGAGGAGTAAATGACCGTAGACGAAAAAAATTAACATGTGTTGCCAGGAGCAGGTGTCTCCTGAGGGACCTGGAAAGTCCTGGAGAAAACTGAGGAGAGTCGTCCCTTCTTTTCGATTGGCTGAGGCATTTGGAAATCAGAACAACTTCTCAAGGAGGCTAGTTGTAAGAAGAAAAAAAAGCAAGTCTCATCTCCTGAGAGCCCTCTTTTCTTGGTTTCCTAACTTTTTCCTTTTAAACAGAAGATTCAAAAAGATATTAAGCTAAGTAATTTCATTTTTATAATTTAATTTTCGTTTTATGGTGCAATTGGTATGTGCTCTTCATTTATTTGTTTAATATTCCTGAGCTTTCACTAATGTCTTCCTGAATTTTATCTTCTATTCAATGTGGCATGCTTCCCTTTTAATCTAAAAGCAAAGCCAACATTCTTCTGATATGAAACAGTTACCTGTCTCATGAGGTTGGTTGTTTTATGACAGCTTCCAGTCATTCATTCACAAGGCTACATGTTACCTGCCCCCGACTTCTACATCCATATATATATATATATATATATATATATATATATATATATATATATATATTTCCTTTCTTGCCTCTCCTTGCCCTTTTTCTTCAAGAGTATAATAAGAAAACAATTTCTTATATGTTCTTCCTCTGTATCTTGTATTGTAATGGCCACATTTCTGTTGTAATATTGATTTGGAAAACCCATTGCATGCCAGTGTATAACGGAAATCCAAACTGCTGGAGGGAGTTATTTCATCTTTATTGAGGTGGTTTACGGAGAGCTTTCTACTCAAATGAAATGCTCAGACAGGAAGGGAGGGGACATGCCCTGAAACCAAATCATGCCTGACTCTCAAGCAGCCAGCCTTAGGATCACAGAGATTCTATTATCATCCCAAGTTTTCATTTCTTTCTTCCTTCATTTTCAGAATGAATGACGTGAGTTGCTGAACTTTATATAGGCACTGTTCATGAACATGTTTATGAAAACTATAGGTGACCTTACAAAGTCTTTTTCTTTCACATGACAAGTAATTTAGAACACATCAAAGAAGTCTCCATTTTTTATTACATTTATATTAACCTTAGAGAATTTCCTGCATGTATATAATATATATTTGCCATATTTGACCCCTTCCATCAAAATCTACTCCCTTATCATTCTCACATAACCATGGTTTTATTTTCTCTGTAACCCACTGAGTTTAATTTGTGCTGCCTATATATTCATGAGTGTGAGAACATTCACTTGAGTAAAGTCATGAAATAGCAGGGGCCACTCCCTAAGAAAGAAAAATGTCTCTGCCTTCCCAAGCAGTCTTTAACTACCTGTAATTATTCACATAATGCTGGAGGTTTGTGAGTGGCTCTCCCTCCATGGTAGAATGTTGACTAACTTGATCTTGTAAAGGTCACCCCAGCTGCTGTGGGTTCATAATTTCCGTCATATCAGAAATTTGACTTCTCTACTCTTTCATTCTTAAAGTCTTTCTGCCCCTTTTTGTTGTCAGTCCATGAATATTGAGAGGAAGGGTTGTGATGTAGATATCCCATTTATGGCTGAGCGTACCACTAACACTTACTTTCTGCACTTTGACTGGTTATGAATTTCTGTATTAACAGGTATTTACTAAAAAAAAAAACAGATTCTCTGATGAGATCCAAGAGCTGCACTAATCTATGACTATAAATAGATAAATTTAGAGGGCAGTTTGTTACTATGTCAGTTGCAGAATAAAATTAGTAGGTTAATCTCTGGAGCCTCTGAACTCCCTAACCAATATATTCTTGGGCAGATTAACAGTATGAGGCATTTTCTCCTATATAGTAGGCCTTAAGTTCAAGCAGGAAGTGTTGGTGACCATTATAACATCCATGCCACAATTGTACCCATGGCCATAAGTTGACCAGGCCAATCATATTATTGTGAAAGAGCTGAGTAAGTTCTGATGATTTCTCTTCCCTAGTATTCTGCATATCACTTTTTGGTGCTAAGAAAGCTAACCAGAAGGGTAGAAACTTCTAGAGCAGCCTAGTTTTTCTAGATAGGAAACATTTTTAATATATATATATATATATATATATATATATATATATATATATATATATATATCACCATTGGTTTTATTGTTTGGCTATGCAATTTTTGAAAAACTCTCACTTAAGTGCTTGTGTTGACCATCTACATGTAGAGAAAGAGCATTTGATTGATGCATGAAAAATGCTCTAGTTTCCATAGTGTTTGAATTCAGCAAGGATTTTATTTTTATTTGATGCTATTTTGCTTGGATTTCAGCAGAATTCTCTCAAAAGGTTCAATGAAAGTAAGAGGATATATTTGGAACTTCCTCATGGCAGGATTTATTTTAGATAGGAAGTTGGGTACATTTAATAAAGAGGATATAATGTATTACTTTTCTCCTAATAACTCATCAGCAAATGTTTTCTAAGTAGGTGACAACCATGGGCTATAATATCCATATATAATCCGATCCTCTAAAACCATGGACAGCAAAGATTAGACGTAATGTATAATATCAGCTTACTTTGGGAGCGTTGCCTGTGATCAGCTTTCCATTAAGAAATATTTCAGATCATTAAATGGTTCAACAAGTAAAGGTCCTTGCTGCCAAGCCTTAGGATCTTAGTATAATTCCTAGGACCCACATGGTGGAAGAAGATAGGTGATTTCCTCAAGTTGTTCTCTGACCTCCACATATAATTTGCAAGAATTGGTTCTCTCATTCCTTTTGGGACTTGGGAATGGAATTCAAGTTGGTAGCATTGAGACAAGCACCTTTGTCTGTTGAGCCAATTCCCTGGCCCTCGACTTCTCTAATGACCATTTCTTGTGCCAGGAAAATGCCCGTGTTGAAATGAGTCCCTAGTGCTATAGTATTAAGTAAGCAAGGCCATTAGAAGGTGGTAAAACTATGCAGGTAAGGAGTCATGCTATTATAAAACAAAGACAAGGTAGTTTGTTTGTCCTATCCACCATGTGAAGACATAGCAAAGGTGCCATTATGAATGAGAGAATGGCCAACATCCTGTTACCATCTGGGATTTTTGATAGGGTTTCTCTTCTCTATCAATTAAAGAATTAAAAGACAGGAAAATAATTAACATAAATCTGGTAATAACAGGTAACAAACTTTATTACAAATAAAGATGGAGAGAGAGAAAGAGAGAGACAGAGAGACAGAGAGACAGAGACAGATAAGGGAAGAGGGAGGGGAAGCCAGAGAAGGAAAGGGAGGTAGAAACAACACACAGGGAGAAAGACACACAAGAAGAGCAGAGTCAGGACTGGATGGAATCTTTTTTGCCCTGGAGGACTGGGGTTATTTTATGCTCTTCAGTGGTATGAGGAAGGTTGGTTTCCCCTAATTTAGGGATTTAGGGTTGGTTACCTTTTTAATGAGGTGAGATTTCACATTACAGTCTGGACTAGCCTAGATCTCACTGTTTGTCTTCTGAATGCTGGATTTACATGAAAGCAGCACTTATTTTTATTATTTAAATATTTTTTATAGCCAGACAGTGGTTGTGCCTCCTTTAATCCCAGCACTAGGGAGACAGAGGCAGGCGGATCTCTGTGAGTTCGAAGCCATCCTGGTCTGCACGAGCTAGTTTCAGGATAAGCTCCAAAGTTACAGAGAAACCCTGTTTCAAAAACAAAAACAAACAAAAATTTATTTATCTCTATTTTTTTGCTGTCTAATGTGGAAAGGGAATCAATGATGAGACATTCCAAAGGAACCCATTTCCAAGGGCACCTGTATCCACATGCAGATTCCCACACACAGGCGTAAACATGCTCACAATTATAGAAATCTGTATACTGAAAGAATACTTTTTTAAAAAAATTAAGAAAATATACTACTGGGAATATAGCTTTATGATACAGTATTTTATCAACATGGGATCCTGGATTCAATCCCCAGAACTGCCCCTCCCCAGGCTTTTCTTTGTGGGATGTAAAACATTTAGATAGCATGTAGTATTCTCAGTGGCACAGTTTGCTTTTGTCCACCTTTGAGTTTTGTCCCTTACCCTAAAACCTAAGATCTTCTTCGTATGGTCAGAACGTTAGCAAACAAGATCCTAAAGAGGAAATGGAGATGACAGTTTTGTTCAAATGACGGTTATGAATGCATAGTTCAGTAAGGAATCACCATCGCTTTCACCTATAACAGAACCAGGTTTGTGGACTGCAGAGGGTGGGTGATACTTGGGCTCACCTCAACTTCTGACTTCATACTTGACATATACTGCAGACAGAAACATTTCCTGTCAGTGCTCATTGCTAACCAGCAAAGGACAAAGTTCTCACAGCATATAGACAATGACTGAATATCAAACCAATCACTGCTGCTGGTGTTCTATGTTTGAATTCCCAGAGTTGTCATGAATTCCCTACTACTTAGGGTAAATGCCAACAGAGGAAAGGTTCATTAGACAGTATTTGGAAATGTTGACAGGAAATTAAATTTGTAAAACAGGTGGAAAACCATGGTCGAATGTCTTTGTGGATGGGGCAGAAATTGAATGTTGAGTTTTGGGTTTTTTTTTTTTTTTAGCAGTTTTCCCTTATGATGGAGAATTGAAGCATACATAGTTGCTGCTTATCAAAATGTCTTGCACCTAAATGACTCAATGAGATATACATTTTTAAAACCCAAGAATATTCTCACAGGCTGTGGTTTCAGACACTAAAACCTGAACCAATGAAACATCTCTGAGTCAGATGGCTTTTGCCTAGTATGATCCTAGTGTTGTTTGTTTGCAGTTCTTTATGATGTGAAGACACTGTAGTGCAGTGATACACTTTTTCTAGAGGAGTATGTGTGTGTGGCAAACGCTTGCTCAAGAAAATGGATGATCTTATTCACGAATTCTATGCTTTTAATAACAACTAAATGAGCCAATGAATAGAAAGACCAGCAATACTTGCTCACTGGAAAATAAACTGATATCTGCATTTTGAGCTAACAAAAATCAAAGGATGTCATGATTTTTTCCTCCTATTTTTCTTTTTTTTTTACAACTGTCTGTAAAGACATGTAATATATTGTGCAGGGAAGTGCAGACTTAAAAAAAGAAGAGGCAACAGAAGTGAAAAGGTCTGCATTTATTAAGAAATTCATTAATAAAAATCTAACAAGCATATTTGTTTGCTTATTTTTCTTAGGAAAAAGACAACTTTTAAAGATTTGCTCTTAGTTTTACTCATGTATATGGGTCCCTATGTGTGTGCATGTTCACCTGTTTGTGGGTGCCTGTGGAGAGGAATGTGTTAGATCTGAAACTGGAGTTACAGGTGACGGATTATGAGTCTCTCGATGCCTAATATAGGATCTGGGGACCGAGCCCAGGTCCTGTGAATGGCCAGGAAGGTTCTCTTCACCATCTCTCCAGTCCCAGACTAGAACTCACAAAGACAAATTCTAAACAACACAATGGAAGTGAAGACTGCTGTGTGGGAAACCTGGTACTTTTCCAGCAAACATACATGAAGCATTGCATAGATGAGTGGACACTGTTTGAAGAGTCATTCCAAGGTCCTCTGTTGTCTCCTGTGATGACTTTGATCACATACAGGCAAAATCCAATAGTCTAGTTGTATTTCTCAATAGTCCAGTCTTCTTCTAATAGATGTCTCAGACAGCAAGCCTGTGGTGTCTGACATAATACATAATACCTGGTAAGGAATTGGGGGTAGTATACAGAATAATGTCTGATACACTGAAGGAAACACACACACACTCACACACACACAAGTACACACACATGTATGTGAATAGTTGGAGGCAGGAGAGAGTGGTTGGGAAGAAGACAGGAGCCAGCAACAGTCGGGAACTAGAGAGAGAAGTTGATGTGGGAGTGTCATATTTCAATCTGTTGATTTCATTGGTTAAGCAATAAAGAAACTGCTTGGCCCTGATAGGTTAAAACATAGGTGGGAAGAATAAACAGAACAGAATGCTGGGAGGAAGAGAAAGTGAGCTCAGACTCGACAGCTCTGCTCTCTGGAGCAGAGACGCCATGCTCCCAGCGCCCAGGCAGTCACACGCGATGAAGCTCCTACCCAGGATGGACGTAGGCTAGAATCTCTCTGGTAAGCCACCTCGTGGGCTACGCACCCACACACGGAGACAATGGGATGTTCTATTGGGAACTCGCCAAGGCCAGCTGGCCTGGGTCTGAAAAGGCCTGGGATGAGGCCGGACTCGCTGAACATAGCGGACAATGGGGACTACTGAGAACTCAAGAACAATGGCAATGGGTCTCTGATCCTACTGCATGTAATGGCTTTGTGGGAGCCTAGGTAGCTTGGATGCTCACCTTACTAGAAATGGATGGAGGTGGGGGTTCCTTGGACTTCCCACAGGGCAGGGAACCCTGATTGCTCTTTGGGCAGAGGAGGGAGGGGGACTTGATTGGGGGAGGGGGAGGGAAATGGGAGGCGGTGGCGGGGAAGAGACGGAGATCTTTAATAAGTAAATTAAAAAAAATAATAAAAAAAAGAAATGGGCTAGTCCAGGCGCGAGAGTTAGCCTAGAAGAGGCTAGATAGAAATGGGCCAAGCAGTGTTTAAATGAATACAGTTTGTGTGTTGTTATTTCGGGCATAAGCTAGCAGGGGCCGGGGTACTGGGGACGCAGCCCCTTCGCTCCTATTACAATAAGAAGTGGTAGCCGGGCGATGGTGGCGCAAGCCTTTAATCCCAGCACTCGGGAGGCAGAGGCAGGAGGATCTCTGTGAGTTCGAGACCAGCCTGGTCTACAGAGCTAGTTCCAGGACAGGCTCCAAAGCCACAGAGAAACCCTGTCTCGAAAAACCAAAAAAAAAAAAGAAAGAAGTGGTAAATATGATCATAATACAGTGTATATACAAATGGAATTGTCAAGAAAAAATATCATTTTTCACAGGGACTGCTTTAAATCTCAATCATTTCTGAATATTGAGGAATATATGAGTTATTAAGTTATTTTAACCTCTCATTCAATTCTTTGCATTCTTACGTTATAACAAGAGAAACTCTAGTTGCATGAATGTAGGACAAGTCCACCCTCAGACAGGTTGATTGATGGTTCTACAGTACACCCCCTTTCCATCCTTATTTCTGGTCTCAGACATAAGAAAAATCCTCCTCATAAATGACAGGTACTCTATGGAGGAGATAGAATATTCCTTCCAAAAATGCTATACAACTAATTATATGTTGTTCACTTGCTTAGCTGTGGAGGGTGGACTTGTGATCTGTGCTTGTTCAAGAAGAAAATTACTTGATCCCAATGGTCATGCTATCAGAACCCATAAGGTGATTATGCATTAATTTTGGAGTGAAGAGACTTTTCACTGCCAACTGCCTGGTTATAAAAAGCTGAGTTACATTTCTGTTACACACACACACACACACACACACACACACACACACACACACACAGATCCTTATTTTGATAGAATAATTGCTATCTAGAGATGAACAGAGTGGACGGTAAAATGATGATTTTCGTCTTTAGAGCTATTAGTCTCAGTCTGACAGGTAGAAAAGGGGGAATATTTTAATATAGTTTTAAGAAAAAGAGAGGTGCTCAAAAGAAAGCAGGATACATGGGCATCTCAAGGGAAAGCCACAGATAATTGTCTCAGTATCAGCCATATAAACTATTTTGGTGACTCAATTTACATCACAAAAGGTCACTAAGGAATCTTTTTCCATGCTTTTTCTTTTAATAAATGGACAAGTCAGGAGGCTCTGGAAATGCCTTGCACAGAGTTATAATGTGATGGACTGAAATTAGAAGCTGCAGGGATCTACAAGGGGTTTAGTCCATGTCTTTTCCCAAGAGCTAGGATATATGGAGAGGTCTCTAGAGTTGCACCCAGAAAGGGAGAAGACCTAGCAGTTGTTAATTGAGCTAGAAACCTTGCTTCTCATTTAACTGAGGCTTTAATTGAGTTCCAAGGTCAGAGACGCTTGACCCTTATCATGTCCCAAGATCTATCCTGCCTAGAGAACACTTATGAAGGGGAAATGAGACATATGAAGAGTACAAGACTTATGAAGGGTAAGCGAGAAATTCTACACCCAGGAATTTATATACATTCACTCCCGTGAAGGACTTTACTTCCCTTTTATCTATCTAGTTTACTTTCCCTTTTATCTACCCCATACCCTCCACTTGTCTTCAAATTCATAGCCTTTTTTATTTACTAATTGTTACTGTTTCATTATATATATATACACATATATATGTATATACATATATATACATATATATGTATACACACACACATACTCTGTTCATTCTATACTTGGTTAACTCTATTCATGTTCTCAGGTGTGATCACTTGGCACTGGGCAACTAATTGATATATTTTTCCCAGGGGTCACCTCTTCTATCCCAAGATTTTTTTCAGTTACACACACACACACACACACACATACACACACACACACACACACGTATATGTGTGTGTGTGTAGGGGTGAGGCCTCATGAGCTTTGAAGATAATTTTCATCAGTGATCCCAGACACTCTTTTTACTATTTCTATTTTTTTTTTCAGGTAAAAGCACAATGTTCACCCAAGCCACTAATTAGTTGAAAACTAAGCTTCATTAGGTTACTTGCTCATTTCCTTTTTATTACTAATTTCCCTTGATTTAGGTAAAATGCCAAATTATATCCTAACAACCTGCTAGAACAGCAGCTAAATTAGCTCAAGAGAGCAGTTTGGATGTGGACATTATCTTTCCTCCTTTATGCTTTCCTATAATGAAATCATACTTAAATGTCACATACAAGAGAAGCCAGGGGATAAATACATCACTAAGTTGCTAACATATTTCTTGGGGTATCATACATTCTCTAACTTCCTATCAAGAAGAAGAAAGAGAGGATGAATATGAACTTACTTCACTGGGTTGTTGATTTAAAAAATGAAGTAAATCACTTTGTTAGTAACTTAAAAGTTTAACACCAGTTAAAGGCTCAACAAATAGCTGGAAATAGCGGGTATTAGTGTTACTATGAATGTGTTTTCAGACAGAGTTTTCTTTTTTTAAAATATATATTTATTTATTATTATGTATATAGCATTCCTTCCATGTATGCTTGCCAGAAGAGGGCACCAGATCTCATTATAGATGGCTGTGAGCCACCATGTGGTTGCTGGGAATTAAACTCAGGACCTCTGGAACAGTTGTCAGTGCTCTTAACCTCTGAGCCATCTCTTCAGCCCCCAGATAGAGTTTTCTAACCACTTCAATTAAAGTATGTTGTGCTAGGTGTTCCAACTGCTTGGAAAGGAGACTTTACTGGGGTTGAAAGGATGTTAAGCTTGACCTTCTTGTCATCCCTACTAACTAGAAGGCCTAAGAGTTTAAGAGTTTCCCTCCTCCTCTGCTTCCTATCAGGAAGAAAGTCATCCTTCAGATAGACTTAGTACAATAGCCTGTTATTAATGACTGTAACGCTATTGAGCTCTGCTTCATAGCCTCTGTGCATCAAGGACTGTAATTATGGACCTGTGCTTAAAAGAACTCCTGTTAAGCTTGCAGTTGTATGACAGAATAAAAACTAAGTAGGGAAAAGGTACAATAAAGCCTTTATGCCTTTCAGAGACCTGAGAGGTAAACAGCAATCTATTTGTTGGCAAAAAACAACTGTTATTTCTGAAGTGTACATCTGATAAGAATCGAAGTTCAGAGAGTAATATTGGGGATAGTCTCCGGTCTTACTTGTTTTTCCTGCTGCTGTGATGAAATACTCTTTCAAAAGTGATTTCAGGGAGGAAGGTATTATTTGGGCTCAGGATTTCAGGGTCTTGTCCATCACGGTGGGAAAGCGATATTGGTAGGAGCTTCAGGCTGTCAGGAAGCAGAGGACAATGGTGCGGAGGATGCTTTCTTTTTACCCAGTCCAGGACCTGAGTCTAGGGAATGATCCTACTTATTTTAGAGTGAGTCTTTCAACCTAGACTTGCCCTTTGGAAAAAATCCATCACAAGTACACGTAGAAGCTCATCCAATCTAGACACTCACATAGTTGTGCTCAGAGGCTAATCTAATCTAGATAGGCCCTCACAGGTGTGCATAGAGGCTTGTCTCATGGACTGGTCTATATTCTGCTGAAATAACAATCAATCCTAGCTGTAACTCGCTGTAAGAAGTAGATTTGGGGTGTGGAAGATGGTTCAGTGGTTAAAGCACTTGCAGCACAAGGCTCATAACCTGAATTCTGTCCCAGGTAAAATGTCATATGCAGTGGTGCACATCTGTAATCTCAGCAATCCTATAGTGAAATAAGATGTTGTGACAAGAGAATGACCCCAAGTCCTGTGGACCAGCTAGCCTAGAGTATGCTCTTTGGTACAAGACCCTGCCTCAAGTAAATAGAAGGTGAAAAGTGACTCCTGAGAGTTACCCTGTGATATTCACATGCATGCCAAAGTATGAGTACCCACAGTCATATATACATCATCTGTGTACACTCATGCATATATGCATGAATAACTAAAAAAAGTAGATTCATTAGCTAGGAAGCATGAATATTTAAAACTAGAATATAGAAAATGCTAAGATTTGTAATTAGTTTTTATAAAATATTTTTCAACTTTAATCGAATAGAATGTTATCATTTAGAAATGAAAATAGTGAACTCCTATCATTTTAAGTAACAAACCATTACTGTTTTCTTGCCTTTTCTGTGTGCAGTACTGAGACAAAACTCAGGGCCTCACACATATCAGGCAAGACCTCTAGGTATCACTATGCCAAATTTCCACATAGAGCTACCATAGGTCAATCTAAGTCAGCATTTTATTTTAATTATTTATAACATCTATCTATCTATCTATCTATCTATCTATCTATCTATCTATCTATCTATCTATTTATCTATCTTCTATCTATCTATCTATCTATCTATCTATCTATCTATCTATCTATCTATCATCCATCATCTATATCTATCTTCTATCTATCTATCTATCTATCTATCTATCTATCTATCTATCTATCATCTATCTATCATCTATCTATCTATCTATCTATCTATCTATCTATCTATC
>NW_004949098.1:6860647-6894407 GCF_000317375.1 Microtus ochrogaster
ATCTATCTATCATCTATCTATCTATCTATCTATCTATCTATCTATCTATCTATCTATCTATCTATCTATCTATCATCTATTATCTATCTATCTATCATCTATCTATCTATCTATCTATCTATCTATCGATCGATCGATCGATCTATCTATCATCTATCTATCTATCTATCTATCTATCTATCTATCTATCTATCTATCTTGAATGGAGAAACACGTAGAATGATACAGGTGTGGAGAGAGGACCACTATCAGGAGGTTGTTCTCTTATCACATGGGGTCCGCAGGATGCAACTCTGGCCATCAGGCTTGGTAGCAGCTGCACTGACTGAGTCATTTCAAAAGTCCCTGGATCAGTAGTTTTAACTGGAAACACTTCAATACCTCTGTTTCTGGGTATGGGTTTCTTGTCAGTGAGGAAACTCTGTAGTCAAATTTTTCTTTTGGCCACAAGGTCACAAATAGTGATATGAAAACTTATTATTAATTATGAAAGCTCAGCCTTAGCTTAAGTTTATCCCAGTAGCTCTTATAACTTAAATAAACCCATTTATACTAATCTCCCCCATTTATTTTAATCTACATTCTGTGGCGTGCCTCTTTCCCTCATCTCTTCATTCTGCCCATTCTCTCCTGCCTAAGCCTCCTGCCTAGCTAGCTATTGGCTATTCAGCTCTTTATGACACCACTCACCACCACCTTCACACAGTGTACAAATATCCCACAACAAAAGTCCCACTCTGGAAAATCTCTTTGTGTACACATGCTAATTCAGTTCCTGGCAGGGTACAGGGTGATTGGAAGAGAAATATTTGCATCAGGGTCAGCTAACTCCTTAAGGGCCTGTTGTAAATATTTCAGGCATTGTGGGCAAGATAGTCTCTGTCAAAGCTACTTAACTTTGCCATTGTAGTATAGAAGCAGCTATGGACAATACATAAATGAATGAGAATGGCTGCTTTCCAAGAACTCTCTGTTTAAAAAAGAGTGCTGGCTCTAATCCAAGGGCTTCAGTTTGCCGACCCTTCAAGTAGAGGGATGGCTCCTGGCAGCCAGTGGCCACATTAAGCTAAAAGATTTATTTTTTTTTAACCCTTGGTGCTATGTATGATGATGATGTTATTTCTTATTAATTTTTCTTATTATTACTAATAATTCATTCTTCTTCTTCTTCTTAATGCTTATTTTTGCATACAAACAAGGTAAATTTTTTATGCAAATATGTAATTGACTGTCTGAAAACTATTCAGAGATTTTTACCTTACAGCCACACCATTGTGTTACATTGAATAGGCCATTGCTTGCTTGGTCTCTGTCATACTCACTGTTCCCTGGAGAATTCCAGAGGTCTTGGACCACTGCTCTCATTTATATAACCTGTTCTGTATTTGAACTTAACTTTGCAAGACTTTACATGTCCCATTTCTCTTCCCTTTTCAATGTCTACCCCAGAAAGGTTTCCCCTGTTGCATTGTGGAGTCTGGGGACCAATGGAATTTGACAGATGTGTAGAGATGGACTATAGTGGGATTGCAGAGAGTGTGAAAGCTTAACTGTAGAAGTAATGAATCAGTGAGCATGTTCTATCCAAATACCCTTCTTAATTCTTCTTTCCTCCCTTTTTCTTCCATTGTCAAGTAAAGGACTAAAAAGGTATTTGTTTTTCTGCTTATAATCATGTATACATGTGGTGTTGACTTAAAAATGCAGGCCTCACCTTAAAGGGAATAAAAGATAGTTTATCCTGGAGCTTAATGTGAGTAATGCTGGCCTGGTAACATAGCTTCAGGTTATCCCAAATGACATGCTCTAACATGGTAATAATTTCATGAAATGTGTATTGTAGCAGAAGTGTATAAATGATGACACTTTTTGTACCAGGTGAAATAGCATGTAGAGCATTTCCAGCAAAGAAGGAAATGTTTGCATTGTTCTCAGATGATATCTCAAGACATTCTTCTCTTTTTGATCAAAGTCCTGCTGAGAACATGTTTCAAAAGTTTCATTGTGTTGATCTCTCTCTCTCTCTCTCTCTCTCTCTCTCTCTCTCTCTCTCTGTGTGTGTGTGTGTGTGTGTGTGTGTGTGTGTGTGTTTGAGGACAACATGCAAGAGCCAGTTCTTTCCTTCCACCATGAAAGTCCTAGGAACAAAACTACTGTTGTCAGTCAAAAGAGAAGCACCTTTACTCTCTGAATTGTCTACTGACAACAGTTAAAAAGTGTTGATAATCATAATGATGTCAGGTCAGACATAGTGATGACCAATGGATGACTTTACAAGGGACGAAGAGTGGCCTAAGATAATTTGGCTCTGATCTGCAACTTTTAAACTCCCCATCGCCATGAACTCCAATCATTTGTCGTCATAGAATCATTAACACAGGCGAGAATTTTCTTGTTTCCTAGAAACTTCATTTTAAAGTAGATGTGTAGTCTTTGTTTTCCCTGAGGTGTTTGTGATCAAACTCAGGGCCGTGAGCAAGTTAAGCAAGTACTCTACAATGGATCTACATCCCTAATCCCCCTCTGATGTTTTATTCATCTAAGTCATGCTATTTTCAGACTCTTTGTTCAAAGGATCATGCTTGTTGTTGGAGCTGCTCTCTCTCTTTCTGAATGGCAGTAGCTAACAGCTAATAGGGAGGCGCTCACCCCTTGGCACAGGGATTTTTGTTTAATAACTTAGGACTTTAGAGAGTAGCATTGTCTACCTGTGCATGTTGACTCCATTCAAACTTTAATAAATTGCACTTTTCAGTAAGATTATAATAGTAGGTTTCTGTGCAATTTTTTCCTTTGTCCTTAATTTTGGTTACACCTCCTCCTTCCTCTCAGCTGCCTTCTCATCATCCTGCTTAATCCTTTCAGACAAGATTTTGCTGTATAGGCCAGCTTGTTTTTGAATGCATGCAATCCTTCTGTCTCAGTCTCCTGAATTTTAGAATGAAAAGCACGAGTCACTGATGTCACGGAAAGAAAGAAGCAGGTACCTTTGTGAGGGGACTGCCAAGGTATTTCACTAAGCAAACATGTCACATACAAGAGTTAGTCAAGAGGGTTTCAGGGGGTGGAGAGAGGGAGAGAGTGAAATAGCAAAATGCCATCTCAGAGTGAGTACATGAGAGAGGCAAGCAGACAGACAAGCACAGAGAGAGAACAGGGAAGAGGCAAGAGACAAAAAAGAAGAGAAGCAAGAGAGACTCAAGAGAGCAAGTTGTGCCTGGTAGACACTTTCAAGGTGTGTACATGGTTCACAGCTGACAGCAAACGGCACCTGGTGACGGGTGATGATTTAACTGTCTCGGCAGCAGAGGCAGGCTGCTGCAGCAACAGAAACTAATAGCTGCCATCCCCAGCATAAAATTGTTTTGGTATCAGACAATACATATGGAACTACTTTCTAAATAATGTAAATGTTTACAACATAAAAGCCTAAAAATTTCAAAGTAACATATCTATGAATGATTGTTAAAAATGTTTATTAGTTTTTTGTAGAATATTTTATAATTATCTGTTTGTATCCATGTTTTTCCCCAACTCATAATATACAAGAAATATATACATAAGTTCTATTCTTGATTTATCCCTTTCAAACTTGCTTTTGTGAAACCCTCTGGGAATCTTATCAGAATGACTGTTTTTCCTAAGAGACATTATTCATCCTTCTGACCCAGCTATGATCAACACCCTTTACTAGGAAGTAAAAAAACAAGATGAAACAAAACATAACAGAAAAACACCATTGCTCTAACATTGACCCTTCCAAGAATCACCCTTCTCAAAATTCCATCCAGGCTTTAGAAAGAAAGCTCTCTGTTGATTTGCCTTCCTAATGAGTTGGGATTCTACTTAGTGGCTAAATTTTATTCACTCCATAGCCTGTAGCCAGGACCTCCTGCCTGACAGTCTGTTCAACATCTTGTGAATAGGAATAACGAATGGAAAGGTCAGGCAGTCCATTTAAGCCATAACATTTTTCAAATTTCAAGATACTGTAGTATTGTGACATAATCCATATGTGCTTCCAGAGAGGTGGAAAGTAGGTGATGTTTTAACCTTTCGTTTTAATAAATGTTTTCCAATAAACAAAAATTGAAACATATTGGTGCTTTCAACCAATTGCCTGAAAACAAGTAAAACAAGGAAATAAAACAAAATGCAGGCAGACATTTTGCAGTTTCTCAGAAGTAGATGAAAACAATGTTAGCATATAAGAGTCCATGTGCATCAGTTGATTATTTAGAGCAGGGCTTTGGGGTTTTGTTTTAACATTGTTTTAAGTTTCATGGTGGAATTAAGTTTATTTATTTTTTTTAGTGTCCCCCCCCACACCCAGTGAATGAGTATCTGTTTGGCATTATTCATGTTGAATTCTTTTTCTAGCCCGTAATTATACCCTCTGACTCTGTAAAGATACATTTGTTCCTTAGCGCAATCAAGAAGAATATTACAAATCATCTGTACATGGTTATACTCTTATAAATGGAAAGTATATTACATTTGTGTTAGAGATGGAATGTTCATTCCGGCATTCAGTTGCACTTGATAGACATGTACTGATTGTCTAGGATATGCTAAGTGCTGCTCCAGACATGGCGGGGATCACTGCCATAAATAAAACCCCATCTGCCCCAGGGAAAAAAGTTCCAACAGATAAACTCACGTAGTGACTAATAGTTCAGACTCTACAGTCAGAACTAATGTTCAAATCTTGTCTCTCTATGTATAGGCCTTGGGACTTTTTTGAGTTATGATCTTCTCCACTTTATAGGCACAGTAATATTCATGGAAACATATTTTAAATAATGAATATATACTGGATTTATTTTTGATTATAAAATCTTTGTTCTTTAAAAAATCAATTATAACAGAATAATACATAATATAAATAAGAAAAGGCTCACTGCTGTCTAATCCTCCAATCCTGAAATAATCATTGTTAAGAGTTTAGGAATATATATTTTCAGCAAATGTTCTTATATACAGACTTTAATACTATTAATTTTTATGAGTTTTATTTGGACTCTCCATATTGTTTTACAATTTGTTCTCTTAAATCATTTTGAAATTGTTTGAGATTTATAGGCAGCTGTAAGAAAAGTGCAGAGATTTCATATTGCTTTCTCCAATTTTAGCATCATCTCTAGCATGATACATTTCTCAAAACCCGAAAGTTGAGATTTGTGCCTTGCTCTTGTACCAGCTCCACGCTATGCTTGTATTTCATTGTTCTTTCACTGGTATAAGATCAAACTCAAGATCCCTCACTTCCTTAATGCTGGCTTAGTTTTGCTTCACAAAACACTCTGGACATAGTCTGAAATGGATACATACAGCCCTGACACACTGTCTTCAAACAGCGGACAGTTTTAATAAACGATGTCCAGTTTACCCTCCTCCTTTGGATGTTGACTGCTTTTTTCCAGATCTTTGTGTGTGTGTCATGGAATGCATATGGAGGTCAGAGGACAGACTTACCCTGCACGTTGTCAGAGGCAAGTCAGTGCTGTGCACATTAGACTAGACTTTGGGGCTTCTCTGGTCCCAACTCACTATAGCAGCACTAGAGTAACAGATATACAGAATCAAATCCAGGTTGATGTGGCTTTTGGTTGGATGTCAGGTCTGCATGCTTGCATGGCACATGTGTTACCCACTGAGCTATCTTCCCAGGTTGAATATTGATTTTTTAAATATGAATGTTAAACTGGCACAGGTTTTAGAATTCCATGCATGCTTTACGCAGCATGCGATCTGATTTTCAGCATAACCTCCATCTTTTACAAGATATATTAAAACACTTTAATCTTTCACTAATTAATCCCATTATAAAGAATCATTTGTTATTATTTGATACATTTCTTCCTGATGACAATTGATAGTTTATAAGTTTATCTGCCATAATTTCATTACATGGAAAAGCGTACTCTTTTGAGAAATCAGATTTCTATATTTCTTTACTAGTGAGAACATTTGTCATTTTAAAGCTGAGGAAATTGTTTGAATTTTATCTTGTATTTATGGAAAAGCTGGTATTTAGAATTCTAACCCTTGTTGGTGGCTCTCTGATTGTTGTACAAAAATAGCAGTGATTCTTTACTGACAAACAAAATCAAATCGTGCATAACGGTGAAAAAAAAAAACGAGGCACCAGGAGAGAGGTAGCCTCACCTCCTGTGATTCCACACGGAATACCACTTGGGGCTCTGTTCTTTGGAGTCCATTTTCTTCCATTAGGACTGACACCAATATACTTATGAAAACTGATGGCTTCTCCTCCCTGCCCCACCCTGCCCCACCGTGCCCCACCCTGCCCCACCCTGCCCCAATCTGACCTGGTAATAGGTTATGTGTCTGGTTGCTAACAGTAGTGTTTGTGGGTAGAGCGTCCCAAAGTTCTTCAATTTATTGAAGTCTTCTAGATGTCATTGTAAAGACATGTTCTGTCAATATGATGAGAAGGATTAAAAGCTTCAGAGCAAAGAATTCCTGAATTTCCTTTGGCTGCACAGCTCGTGCTTCCTGGCACTGAGGCTAGGCAAAGAGTTAACAGCGGGCTTGTTTTCCACCTGATTGAGCAAAATGAGCAGGAGACTGAGCTGCCACCTCAGAGTTCAGCCTATTGTTATTCAGCTTCCATTGTAATGCAGCTTCTCTCCTGTTCCGTATCAGTTTATAAAAGCATGTTACATGCCCACTGACCCCAGATAACTAAATAAATCCTGGGTTGTAGTCATAGAACTAAATCCCAGTTTTTATCGGTACAAATGCCTGCCAAAGATGGATCCAAGGAATTCAAAACAAATCAACCATTAAATCCACATATCTAATGGAATAAATGTAGGAAGGAATGAGGAGTTCAGCTCACACAACACACAGAGATTGCAATGCAACCAGCCGCACTCACAGCCTGATATATTCTTAGCTAGTTGCCTACTTTCATTTTGTTTTACTTTGGGAAACATTTATATAGAGCCAGCTTTAGGATTTGGCATTTAGGATGTCAAAAAAAATGCATTCACTTCCACCTTTGTGTGTGTTTCTGTGATACACACTTGATAATTTTATATTGCTCAGATGTCCCCTTTGAATGAGGTGGCAACATTTCGAAAGTAACAGGTCTCGGAGAAGGACATTTTTAGAGCTCTTTTCCCTGTATTTCTCATGGAAATCTTTTCAATCATATTCACAATGAGATTTATCACCACTTTCTCAAGGAGAGTCAGTGCATGTAATCTGGGTTGGGGAGGTTATAAGTGGCATTGGATGGAAAACTTTGGAGAAAAAGCAAAAACATCAGTTCATTTTGATGTTTGACAATCAAAAAAGATAAACTGTCATTAAATTCTATGGTCTGGTGTATTGAGCTCCAGAAAAGAAACGCATAAACTGCCTTGGAGACTCACAGCTAACAATGTAGTCAAGGCTGTTTCTCAGTCAGTCATCCTGAACTTATTAGCCTGGAAATGCTGGAAATCAAAAGAATAACACGGTGATTATTAAGAAACAACGTTATGCCAGGATGTCTCAGTATTTCATTGAGCATTCTGAAAAGTGAGTATTGGCAGGTTGTTCTTGAATGTGCTTTGAACATTTCAATAGAGCCAGGTTCTGTCTAGGAGAAAACTAAGTTTCTCTGTGGGGGTCCTGTTCTCAGCTGTAAACCTACATCCCTGTAGCACTGATTCAGAATAAATCCTATGGAGGCTACCCGAAGATGCAGTTCAATCGGTAAAGACAGTGCCTCACACTCACAAAGCTCTGGGGTTGGGAGCACAACACCATGTGAAACAGGCATGGTTTTGTAGCCTACTATTGGGAAGTTTAGGCAAGACGATCAGAAGTTCACAGTCACTGCCAGCTACATTGCTAGTTCCAGGCCAGTCATGGCAACATTAGATCCTGTGTCTAAACCTTGTCTTTTCCCTGTCCCAATTCCTACCATAAAAAATGAAATGTTGTAAAAGGTTGATATGCGATAATAGTATGACAACCTGACAATGAAAGAATATCCTACTCCATTGTTTATTTACAATTTTATCTCTTGGGCACGATGAATTACTAGTAAGTGGGTGGAGGGGTGATGTGGGAGTGTCATATATCAATCTGTTGATTTCATTGGTTTAAGCAATAAAGAAACTGCTTGGTCTCATAGGTCAAAACATAGATGGGAGGAGTAAACAGAATAGAATGCTGGGAGGAAGAGGAAGTGAGCTCAGAGACTCGACAGCTCTCCTCTCGGGGGCAGATGCCTCAGAGAGACACGATGCTCCACTCTTGCGGGCAGAGGCGAGAGCTCTGCTCTCTGAGGCACACGCGATGAAGCCCCGACCCAGGATGGATGTAGGCTAGAATCTCCCTGGTAAGCCACCTTGTGGGCTACAGCAGATTATTAGAGATGGGCTAGTCCAGGTGCGAGAGTTAGCCTAGAAGAGGCTAGATAGAAATGGCCAAGCAGTGATTAAATGAATAACAGTGTCCGTGTAATTATTTCGGGTAAAGCTAGCCTTGTGGGCAGCGCGGTGCTGGGGACGCAGCCCCGCCATTCCAATTACAACAGAGGGGGAAAGAACAAATGTGAGTTTAAACATTTTGATGGCTTTCTTACAAGTGATTCAATTCATTCTCAATGAAGAAGGCAAGTTCAGGAGACTGGATAGGGACTATAAATCAGATGTAGCCTATGCAATTTTGTATATTGCAAAATGCAGCAACACTACTGACTTAGTGTTCCCCACTAAGAAACAGCACTACTGAGGAAATGTGTGCAAGTATCAAGATACCAAACCAACAACACTCTTTCAGTAAGCCAACTGCCTTTAGACCTTTGTGGGGTACCCATTCTAGATTTGCAATAAAATGACAGTTACAGAGCATCTGTATCACTTCTTCACTCAGCCTTTGAGATTGTGTACAAATTGCAAAAGTTACTAGAAGTGATTAAAACCCAATCAAAGGTTTCAGGGTCAGGGTTACAGTTTGATTTTCTTGTCTGTTTTTCTTGTTCTGTGAGTCATGTGCTGTCTCTCTGCATCAGGATGCTCAACTCCAGCTTTCATGCATTGGGTCTGTAACTGGGTATGTAGCTTGGAAAACTTTTCAATTAAAGCTATTGGAGTTTACATTTCTTAGCATTTGTATGTAGTACAAAAAGGTATTATCTTTATATTTAACTAGATAAAATGCAAAATCAAGTTATATAAAACCAAATGTAATACCCCTCTTAGTTTGTGAGATCAGACGAAAACAGGGAGTAGGCTGGGTATGGCAAGAGGCTGTGACTAGTGACTCTTCTTTGGCCATCAGAGATCACAAGCCCATGTTACCTACAGTGATAACTCTTAAAATGATTTAATTGTTAAAATGATTCAAAAATTCGTATGATTTCAATTAATCATCTTGTGTTACTCATCATTGGCAGCTGTCCTGAGGTATATGAGAATCAGCTTGGGCTTGCCTGGGAGACAATTGAAAGTAATTCCTCATCTAAGCTGTTTTCCACATGTTGACATGTTGACCTGAAGATTTACCTACAGAGAAAAGAAAACAATTTTGTCTTTTAAGGAACAACATGTTATCTCCCCAAGAATAATTGGCTGACAACATCTTCTTTTTCCCCTGTGTCAATCTGATTTATCAGAAGAGTAAATACTTCTTTGTACCATGCTTCCATCCCAAATTCCAATGCTAGAAACATGTTTATCTACTTTCATGTTAAAATACAAATGCTGGGCTGGCAAGATGGTGCAGTGAATAAAGGCTCTGGTTCCTAGCACGGATGACCTGAATTAAATTCCTGGGGACATACATACTGGAAGAAGAGACCCTATTTCTGTAAGCTTTCCTCTGACTTTGACACATTTACACTGTGGCATGTGTTCCCACCTACCCAATGGATAAGCAAGCATAAAAAGAATTTTTGAAAATATATTTTTTAATAAAAGGGAAAACTCTATTTATGTAAAATTCTGTGTTAATGCTTCATCCTGAAGTAATATCTTGCTATGTTTGTTTTAGGTGCACAAATTTAAATGATAGAACAATGGTTTTTTTCCCCTCTGGTCATGCAGCCTGAAAATATCCATGTAATACCTTATAACTGCCATGTCTCCAAGAATATAACCCAAGATCACCTCAGGTTCATAAGTATAGCATTGGGGCTGGGGAGTCAGTTCATTGGGCCAAACATTTGTTGCACAATAATGAGGACCTCAGTTCCAATTCCCAGTACCCACGTGAAAATTCCAGATTCTATGGAACATACATTGATTGTCCTAAGTCTGTGGAGACAATTAGGTCCCTAGGGTACACTGAACAGCCAGTGTTGCCAAAGTTGTACGTTCTAGAATCAATAAGAGAGTCTTTGTCAAAAAACAATGTAGACAAGGGATTGAGAATGTCATTCTAGTGTCAACCTCTTCCCCTTCATGTGGACATGCATAGTGAGTACACACACACACACACACACACACACACACACATATACATATGCAAATGTGAACATATCCACTCCCTAAACCCAGTCATATAAACACAGAATTGAGACAGACTGTACAATGCTCTAAATCTTCACATTGGAGCAGGCTCTCAGAAAAAATGCAAAGGATTCTTAGCAACTTCCTGGTTAGCATAGTAACCAAAATGGCCTCTGTCCCATTTTACACAGCTTTTGCCTACAGATTCCCTCTGGCTTAGGAAGGCAGGATGGGTGTGAAAATCATTATGAACGAAGATGAACAGACTTACATGGGTTTTCATTTTTCTGTACTCTTTGTGTTTGAGCTAATTATTGAGATGAATGTTCATGTCTGAAGAATGATGATGGGTCACTTACAGTTCTACATCCGGCAGGCACTTGAATTCCCAAACAAAGGAACACTAAAACACCTGGTTAAAGGAAGACAGGCAATAGGATTTATAAGCAAAACATTATGTAGATTGATTATAAAACTATGATTGAGAAGTTACCAAGACAATCTGCCGAGAGATTACTGGCTTTCAGTGATATTGGGTATTCAGAGCCCAGCTGCCTATGCACAGATGTCTCTGTGCTTAGATGCTCACCACTGCCTCTACTGCCAGCTGGTTATTCCCTTCTTCCTTGTGCATTAGAATGCAGTTTTGTTCCTTGGGTCCAAACCCAAGCATTGACTCCAGTATTAGTTCTAGGATGTTCTAGAAACAGCTAGTGGATTCTGGTTTTGGTTGTCCTTTGAGAGTAAAGAAAGATGATAGCAGACAACCCAGCGAGAAGACAATGGTCCTTAGGTCCTACATGTCTGGGAAGGGAACTAATTGTCTAGTCTTTTGAAATATGTTGATCTCTGGTCCTTTTTGGTACTATTTGAACTTTTTCTGCAGAGTTCACCTTCTTGAATGTTCTGTTCATGCTGTAACCATTGTTGTGAAACATAATCCTCTCCAAAATCCCTCTTGATTCACTATGAACTTAGCTTGAAATACCAAGTGCATGAGGGACAGTTTCTATGTTCATGATCTTGGTTTTCTGTTAACTACTGTTTCTAGATCTCTATATTCTTGGTCTGCTCTGGCTGGACACAGGATAACCCCACTTCCTAGAGCAATTTGCCCCCCGCCCCCCAGCATTGTTGTGAGGTTTTCCTTATGCATCAAAGTAGAGGTTGGCATCCTTTTAGCTCTTCTTTGTCTTTAGGTTAATTATTACTTACTATTCTCCCATAATTCTCTAGGCAGACTTCACTCTTATAATGCAGGATTGTGCATTTCATTTGATACATATATGTGTGTATGTATATTTGTTTTATACTAGAAAAAGAAGCTTTTAGAAAGCACAGACCATGAATAATCTTTTCCAACACTGAAACTATACATGCATATATGCAGATGGAGGAAACCTTCCTGAGCGTATAGGGGATCAACCGGAAGAAGGAGTGGAGACCCTTATCTACAAGAGGAAATATAAGCCACGTGGTGGTGCCTTTAATCCTAGCACTCATGAGGCAGAAGCCCTGTCTCGAAGAAACCAAAAAAGAAAGAAAAAAAAAAGAGGAAATATAATGTGCAGACAGTGGCAATGAGGGGTGATATTTTTAAAGTAAGGTCCAGAGAATTATGTCAAAGGAGTCCTGAGCTTGTGTGGAATGAAATCTGTGAGTTTCTGTGTCTAAACCACAGCGCCCATCCCAGCATGCCTGTGGAAGAATTCTCTATGGTTGTCACCAGACACAGGGAATCTCATTGTCCATGAAAACTTCTCATTTTCTGAGTTTTTACCGTTGCTAGCATGCATAGTTTCTGGAGGAACTTTCTGCTCTTAGAAGATTATCCCCGTGATCTGGAGAGAACCTGCAGAGCAGAACTAATGAACTTGGAATAATTGTGGAAGGCAGTTGTGCCTTTATCCTGAAAGACATCCTAGACTTTAATCATTCCACTTTTGTGAAAAGAAAGTGACATTCTTCAGGTTGTTCTAGATTATTCAAAAAATATGAGAGATGGATGCTTACTAGAAAACTCCGAAGGAAGATTGTTTACAGATGTAATGATGTCACAATGTCACAATGGCTTAGTCTATTGTAAGAGACAGTTAGACCAAGCATGATTTTTACAGTCTAGTCTCTCTAGAGAGAGATACATTAACTTTTGACCTGTTTGCCTGTACCTTTCATTAGATAAAAAGTTTATACACACTTGAAGTTTGGTTTCTGAGACTGTCACCATGGAACACTTATTGTACAAAAAGGCCAATGATCATGTTACACTTAGGCCTTCCACATGACTTCACACAGCATCAAGGAAATAAAATTTTCATAGAAAATGATCTTAGATTTTTCCTCATCTGCTTGAATAGGACAAGGGCAGCAGGGATGTTAGAATTTGAATGTTAAATGATCCCCACTACCTCCACCTCCTGCATGCCTACCAAGCTCACATGTTTGAACACTTGGTTCCTACCTGGTAGTGTGATCTTGGGAGGGTGTGGAACCATTAAAGAAGTGAATACTGTTGAAAAGAAGCAGGTGTCTGGGATCAGGCCTTAAGGTTATCTTTGGTTTTTTTTCACCCTGAGCTCTCTGCTTCTGCTCTACTGAGGTGGAAACACCCTGCCACAAGTTCCCATGACCCCCACCATTGTCAAGTCCCCCTCTCCATAAGACTATAAGGTTGTAAAACAGACCCTTCCCCCTGAAGTTGCCTCTTATCATACATTTGGTCACATCAACATAGTAAGCAATGAATGCAAGGTATCTATTGAATCCCACTTTCTCTGTAAAACAGGGATGTTGGGACATAAGAATAGTTGAACAGCATCTGGGAGAGCGACAGTCTCAGAAAACACATGGGTACAGCTTTCTCTATAAAAGTCTCTCTATAGAGACTTCAACTTAAATCTCTGACAATAATTTTAAAACTAAAAAGTTAGTGGAGCATGATTCATATGGCCTCCAGCAAGACTGATATTGGTGTTGTAAGCAACAGACAAATAGAAATGAAACATACAGAAATGAAAGACAAGTCTCAAAAGTAATCCACCTATACATGGACAGGGTCTGTCTCTGAGGACAGACAAAGTTTCTGAAAATGGCTTGGTAAAGACCCATCCATGGAAAGAAGATCGAGGCAATGATTTGTGTTCTCCTCTTTTTAAGTTTAAAGCCACATGGAAGTAACAGGAGTGGGAGACTCTGAGGAATCAAGGGAACGGTTTGTAGGTGTTTTTTAGGTCATGATGTGGAAGAGAGGTGAGAATTAGTCTGCATGGCTTCATTGGGCCTTCTTATGGGAAAGCTGGAGGACAGTGCCCTTCAGCTCAAATTAAGCATGGTTTATGGTTCTGAATTATTAAAAGATAATTCCTAATAAAAGAAAATGCATGCTGTCATAGAATCAGAGTAAACTCATGTCAAAATTTTTTGCTTATCATATGAATGAAGAAACTGGTGAGACATTGTCATCAGTTCTAAAGAAAACTCAGTGGACAAACCAAAGTATGTTTTAGGAATGGCTCCTGCAGCTGGATACCACAGTTTTTGTGGAGTTACCAAATTTCCAAGTTTTCCTTTTCAATCAAAAATAATATAAAAGAAGACTGGGAAATGTAGCTTTGCAGCAGAATGCTTGCCTATCTTGGGCAAGGTCCTTCATTCAGCTGCAGTACTGAAAACAAACAAACAAATAAACAACAACAATAACAACTTAAAGAAAGATTCTTCTTATCCAGCAGAGGGAATGGGGTACTTGCCCAGACTAAACTTTGCTCATTATCAAAAGCAATCCAATGATCCAGGATTTTGGAAGGAGGGCCACGGTTGGTCCCGGCCGCATGGCTGGTTTAGACCTGAAGTAATCACATAGAAATTATATTATTTAAAATGCTGCTTGGTTCATTAGCTCTAGCTTCTTATTGGCTAACTCTTACATCTTAATTTAACCCATTTCTATTAATCTGTGTATTGCCACATAACTGTGGCTTACCCAGTAAAGTTCCAGGCATCTGTCTTCGGCAGGGCTTCATGGCATCTCTCTCTCTCTCTCTCTCTCTCTCTCTCTCTCTCTCTCTCTCTCTCTCTCTCTCTCTGTCTCTCTCTTTCTCCCAGCATCTAGTCCAGTTTTTCCTGCTTACGTACATTCTACCCTATCAACAGGCCAAGTAAGTTTCTTTATTCATTAACCAATAAAAGCAACACATAGACAGAAGGTCCTCCAACACCACAGGAGATGCCAAGTGATCACACATAGGGTGCATACAAGAAGAAAAAGTTTATTCATGGGTCTCTGTGGGTTGTTTAAAGATATTGAATAACTTTAAAATTCTAAGAATTAACCATAGCCAGCAATCAGGGAGTTAGATTTTGCAACTGACTCAGTACAACTGAGTTCCTTCATAAATTCATGTTCTTGGTAATACAACCCAACCGCTTTTTTCAGTAGATAAGCTTGTCCCCTCTTGCCTGCTTTCCTCGCAGTCTGGCTGGTCTTTGGATTTAAGCCCTCTCATCCTTTTTCTTCAACTTCCTGAGTAAACTTTCCTATCTGGGGTCATATTAGAGTAGGATTGCCCCTCTTTCTAGTGGATGTCCATAGAAGACAAAAGGCTGTGAAATATTAAAGACAGAAAAATTTCAGCTGCATATACAAAAGTATAAGCCTTGGAACACCAGATTTCTGTTCAACATGGGGGCAAGAAAAGCCTCCACTGTGAGTTTCAGTGGTAGCTTGGACGTGGACTTCCTTTCAGAATGGTGACACAACAGGCATCTGTTTCTTTCACTACCATGTGCATGGTAGTCATTGCATAGCCTCAGGAAATGAATCCAGACACATGAACAAACTTCTTCATGAGCTGACTCTACATCTTGATGTAAAAACCTGATGGATATGTATATTAAATAATATGATACCCCTTTATTGTTTTTTGTTGATTAACCTTAAACTCCTCACCTTTCCATCATGAATGAAATGGTGCAATGTCCTCTACTGTAAAGATAAGGTAAAACTGAACTTGAATTGAGCTTTCAGCTCTACCACTAGCTGGCTAGTTAGTTCTGTAGCCTAGGATGGTTTTCCTTTCTTGAAAATTCATCTTTAATCTCAGAAAAAAGATGGCAAATAATGACTCTATATCTTTTTCCATATATGAAGTGGTTGTTATCAGGAGCTATTAGAGTTTGTTTCTTCGTGTGTGGCTATTCTCCTGATATCAGTACTTCATTGCTTGCCTTGCCCCTGCAGAGTTTTTTATTGTTCTATTTGCTTAAAAAATTGAATTTTTCATGGTTACCTTTTATAAAGGGAAGTGTGACTGCTTGAAAAATTCTTGTTGTGTCTTGGAAATTTTAGAACTTGGAAAATTAGAGCTTTTCGCTTTATTTTTGAATGTCTACTAATTTTAAAAGCCTATTAATTCTCCCTTGTTTGTGACTCACACTTTCATCATCAACAAGATGCCTTTTAAAGAAATAATGTGACTCAGGAGGAGCATGTGAGGCTGGGGGATGCTGATATTGAGGGCAGAGCCAGAGTGCTGTGGTTTATTTTCCTTAAGAAACCTGGAGGCTGACGCTTTTGCTGGAGATGAAGACTTGTGAGAGTGTGTTTTGGTTTGATTCATTAATGTCTACTAGATTTCAAAGCCAGTTTTCCACGCTTCCTCATACTTTAGTATTGGTTGGACATGCAGCCAATCAGCAGGAGAATTGCCTTCATTGATTATTGTTGTGATACTAATTCTTACTTTTTTATTCTTGTAGCTTTAAAGTGTGGTTTCTCTTTTTAATAATATTTTATTAATTTTTGAGAAATTTATACATTTCTCAATGTATCCTCCTCTTAATTCCTCCAATGTCTATGCTCACACACACTGCAACTTTTTGTCATCTGTTTTTATTTTATTTCACTTTTTAAAATGTTACCATATGGACTGTAATTTGTGCTGCCCATTTACTCTTGGGTGTAGAGCCATATAATTTTGCTGGGTGTTAATCTAGAAGGAGCTGCACCTTAAAAGAAAACTTTCTTCTCCCTCGGCAGAAGCTATCATCTGTCCATAGCTTCTCAGTGGGAGAGGGACCTTGTGAATCCTTCCAACTCCATACTCCATTGTTGACTAACTTGATCTTGTGTAGACAACCGCAGTTGGTGTGTTTCTGAGTGTGGCAGTTCTGTCACATCCAAGACATCGCTTCACTCTGATAATCTTTTCTTCCTTTCTGCAGTGATCCTTGAGCCTTGGGAAAGGTTGTTAGAGATGTCTCACTTATGATTGAGCATCCCCCAAACACTTATTCCTTTTACTATGATCATTTGTGAGTTTCTTCAACAACCGTCACCCCTCCTAAATGATACTTCTCTGACTAGGTCTTCAACTCTTGGTCCCACTGTGCCCATCTCTGATGTGCTGAACCTATGTGTGTGTGCCAGTACTCCTATTTGGCTCTGATTGAACCAAAGCTTTGTGCATGCTAGGCAAGCATTAGCAACTGAACTACATTCTCTGTCTACTGTAGTTGTTTCTCTAACTTTGCATACAACCTAATAACAAATTTTTCCTATAAATCAATGAGAGATGTTGGAACTAATAACAAAATTCACTTTAACTTCCACAATTGCGCGTGTGGATCTAGGCCAAAACATTCTTTGAACCAGTAACAGGTGCTGAAAAACGATTAAGAGGCCCACAGAAACCATTGAGAAAATGATGCAACATACCTGATTCATCCAAAAGGGAACTGTATTGTATAATTATATAATATATTCAGAAATAATTTTAATAATTTATTTTCCTTTTGAAATAGGAATGTCTGAAGCAGTTGAGTTTAATTATCAGAAACTTTTTTTTTAAAACACAGGGTCTCATGTACCACAGACTGATCTTGAACTCTATGTAATTGAAGATGATTTTGAACTGACCATGCTGCCTCTATTATACCTATCTGCCATCATGCCCATTCCCATGTCCTGACTGTTGATCTATAACCCCAAGGAGCATCTTGTATAGTTGATCCAGACCCAGGAATTTGGACTGTGTGTCTAACTGAACAGCTTCTTTTGAGACATTTATGGATAGAGGTTAAAGAGTTGAAGGCTACAGGAAATGACTCATATCTAAATCACTAAACTATTATGTCTTGGAGGGCAATGTAAAGAATATCTGTATGATATTGTCTCTATAAGTATGTATCTATTTGGGTAGTGTTTTTCTCAGGTGTATACGTGTGTGTTACAGGAACAGCATGTATTCCTACAGACACTTATGCACAGCCAAAACATGACAGCTGGTAAAACTCTGGATTTTTCGTTTTGGGATTCTTGTTTGTTTTTGAGTTTGCATTGTTGAGAAAGGATCTTGCTGTGTTGATCGGGCTCATCTTTAACTTTCAGTGGTCCTAAAACACGTTTTTTAAAGGCCACAATTGCAGGAGTGTGCCACATGGCCAACTGAGACTGCTATAGAAATATGAGAGACAGCGATTCCTTTCTTTTCTTAAAAAATTAAACACAAAGGTGTGCATCCAAACAGACTAGGCTCACAAAGAGCCAGTACATGCAGTAGAATCAAAACCCAGTCCTGGATGGAGCAGGGAGGGCCTTGGACTTCCCATAGGGCAGGGCATCCTGACTTCTCTTAGGACTGGAGAGGGAGGAGGGAGGGGGAGTGGGGGGAGTGGAAGGGAAATGGGAGGAGGGGAGGAGGTGGAAATTTTTAATAAATAAATTAATTAATTTAAAAAATTAAAACATGATTACTTATTCCATTCTCTCCTTCAAAGTCCTTCCATGCCTCTATTCCTCTCAAATTTATGGCTTCTTGTTTTTTAATTATTAGTGATATATAATATGTGTGTGTGCCTACATGTGTGTGAATAAAATACAATACAGCCTATTAATCTATGTTCATAATTTTAGGGTTAACCATTTGCACAGCAAATTGAGGGACTAATCCCTAGGGAAGACTAATTCTCCCTCCCTTAGCAGTTGTTAATTGGCTGTGGCTCTTTATCTATGTTTGGGGCCCAAAGTGATTTATTTCCTTCATCCACACTGGCATGTTAACGAACTTTGTCATCATGAAGGTCTTGTTTAGGAAGCCATGCTGTTGAAATTTCATGGGTTAGCTTCCTTGTCATATCTAAAAGACATAATGTCACAGCAGAGTTCCTGGTCCTCTTGGTCTTGCCGTCTTTCTGTTTGTCTTCTGCATAGTGATTGTGTTGGAGATGCATCAACTGTGGTTGGGCACCTTATGAACACGCCACTGAGTGATTAATGCAATTACTTAGAATTTTTCTTTCTAGTCCTAAAATTCTCTGACAATTTCATCTATATTCAACTGGTTGGAAAAACATCTGGTCCTCAGCTGTAAAGCTCTGCACAGAGGTTTGACTTTGGTCATGGGGTCAGAGAGCATAGAATCCCCTATAGTGGGAGATGAGTACTTCTCTGTACTCATCTGATGACTGGAAACTGTTGGTAGCTAGCAGAATTCTAAGATGGGCCAAATATTCAAAGCTGTGTTGTACACCCTGAGAAAAACCTTCCTACAAACTGCAAGAACTAGTGAATATGATATGGTTGGTTGTCACCCTTTAAATATCCTTCACTATGTTAAACACTACCTTCATGGATAGAAAACCTCTCATAATAAGGGGTCAACAAGACCAGTGGGAAAATCCTAAATGCTGAGAATTAGCTCAGCTGAACCAGTAAAAAAGTGGGACCCTTCATCCTATAACTGTCAGGAATTGGATTTCGGTAACTACCAATGAACTTGGAAGAGGCATGAGATAAGACAAAAGCCCTCAATTTTCAGTCTAGTGAAATCCTAAGCAGAGATCTTGCCTACTCTGTGCTGAATGCCTAACCCCTGACAGAAATGTCATAAAAATGAATCAGATGTTCTTTTTTTTTGTATCTGTGTATTCTTATATATATGGGAATATATGTATATGCAGGTATATGCTTGTGTATATATGCATGCATGTGGCATCAAGAAGTTGATGTTTGGGTTCTTTCTTTGATTGTTCTCCATCTTATAGACTAAGCAGAGTTTCTGGTTTGAACTCAAAGCTTGCTGATTTCCTTTGGTCTAGCAAGCCTGGACCCTCTGCCTCTATCTAGTATTGCTGCAATTACAGAGTCACTGTGCCCACCAAATATTTATGTAGGTTCTCAGGTCTTCATAATTACTGCTGAGTTATCTCCTGGTTTTGAATAGTGTTCAAACAATGATAGCTGGCTGCTATACATGATCAGAGAATCAATTCGTTCAGAAGACTGATAAGAAAGAAACTATATCCTAAGTTGTCTAGTAACACAGTGGTATTCTCTCCCCTTTTCATAGATGGATCAAAAGCCATGTTGTAGACATTTCTTTTATACATATACAGAGACTCACTGAGCTTTCTTCCTGAATTATCAGAGTAATTATCTGTGCTAAAACTACTGCCTGTCCAAATATGGACTGTGCTACAAGTCTGTTGTGTATCTGTATAGGGATTTAAAGAAGATAAATGGATACTTCCCACGTATACCTTGACATCAAATAGCTCCTTTTAACACCTTTTCCTAAAGTGTATATTTCTGAATATCCTTTTAGCATACCAATCGTTTGCATTGAATATATGAAGTTACCTTTTTTTGCAGAATCGGGGGGAGATGGAAAAAACATTCTATAAAATTTTATATTGGTTTCCCATCTGAGTGGATAAATGAACACCACTGAGTACACTCCATTATTCCTGCCAACATTCCAATACTCAATGCCTCATTTCTCTGTTAAGCAGAAAAACGTTAGCCTTGAATTTTTGATATGTTGTAATTACCATTTTCCATACCCTCCTCCAATGTTTCCTGATGAATTTGGGGTACTGTGTTTGACCATGCTATACTTTCCTTGTTAAACAGTGCTTTTTTGTGTGAATTGGCTTCTGACTCATATCCTATTTTGGCAGCTTTGTGAGGCAAATAAATTCACAATTTAACACCTTGTCAGTCTCTTAGGCAGGTCAGCTTGCATTCACACATAAATCAAATGTGTTTAAAATAAAGGTGTCCACCAGACAGTAACATGACTCCTTAATTGTCCTTTGGTAGAATGGGACAAGCCTATATGGGGCAAAATTTTAAAGGTTTCTGGGAAGAGCTTTTTGGCCCCGTTTTGATAGCCACTACCTCACAGCAATTTAAAGATTCCCCTGGCTCTAAGAATGGAAGTGAGTGTTGTAAACCCGTAGCATGTAGTCATATAAGCTCTAGACCAACTCATCTTGTTTTCATTTCTTGGGGCGAATTGCTCAAGTCTCACATCCTCAATTAGTGACAGCACCTGTTGTTGTGGAGGTGCATGCCTGGGTTGCAGTGAACTTGGTGGACTTGTGCTCAAGGTGTAAACACATTTAATCACAAAGAATATAAGGACATGAAAAATTACAAAACAACCAAAAATGGACTCCACAAATATAAATAAGAAGAAAAATTGACCTTTGTTATTTCTTTGCTGAGGACTCTTTTGATACTTCATTTATTGCCTCACTAAATATTATATTTCCTCATATACTTTATTCATTTAGCTTTCATCTACTCAGCCTCCTATTCATTCATCCATCCCTCTATTTATCCACCCATTCACTTATCTATCTACCAATACACTCCGAAGTCTAACACCCACTGAGTGTCTGCCATGTCTTTATCCATTCACCAGCCCACTTACTCACCTAGTCGTTCATCTATCCACACTATCCACACATCTGTTACCATAGCACAGCCCTGCTTTCTGCCTGTCATTCTGTCATTTTCCAAGCACTAATGGATGATCCAATATCCAACATGAATTTCTCTACATAACCCTTCTGTGGTACAGAGATCAAAGGAGCTTAGACCGGATGGTAATTTTCAGCTGAATGTATCCAAACCTTTGAAAATAGCTTCTGCAATCCATTCTCTCCCTACCTTCTTCTCTGCCCAGCCCACCTCCTTTATGTAACTCACTCTTGCTGTCAAATGGTGTAGAAATTACAGCCTCGAAATTATGTGTTGTAGCAGTGCTACAGAGTTCAGAAAACTGTTCTTGTAATATAAATTCTGTATGTTCCATTTTTCTTCATAAACTATTTTGTAGCACATCCAAAACTTATTGTCTTTATTCCAAAGGCGTATTTGTTAATCAAGCTGAATAGATTTTTGGTTATTCATCTATTTATTCATGGTAAGAAGAGTGGCTGTCCGCATGGTCACAGTCACTGGTTTCTTCTTTCTAATGAATCTCTTAAGCCAGACAGAGATTCTTATGAAATATCAATCCTCCAATTTCAGTTGATTCTTCCAACTAATGGAAAACTGAGTAGGCCTAGAGGACTGCAATTACTGCTTTGTTTGGAGTAATGCCAATACATGATCAATTACATCTTGATGACTATATCCCCATACACTTGATTGCGGAGGCCAGTATCAGCCTCATTATTCAAAGTAATCAGAATGCCTTCATCATCTCAGAAAGCAGACAACTTGATTTTGCACAATCAAAGATATGTCATTGTCACTCTTCCTTCTGAAAGATAGAGCCATATTCTTTGGACCAGTGGAGTGAAAGAAGGAAGGATGACATCGTAGTGTTCATCAGGTCCCTAGATGTTTTCCACAGAAGTCAGTGTAATACATTGAAACGCATGAACACAGAGCTGTCTTGGTTCCCTGCCAGTTTGGGAACATGAACAATTTGAACTGGGATTGGGAAATCTCCAAAGACTCCATGGATGAAATTTTAAGTAACGTAAATCAGAGGAGATATTGGAGTATTTTATCTAAAAGGCTTTCCAAAAGTACCTGCCCCTGTTGTTACAGAAGGCAAGGATTGGGGTAGTTTTAGAAGGACTTCCTAAGCAATCAGGACATAAAAAGAGACAGGACAAAAGCAAACAGAAATGCAGCTTTCAATTCTATTCCAAAAGGAGTACTGGAATGTGAAACTGATCAATTTATTCTCAGTTTATTCTCAATTTATTACCTATCCTTTTACAGCATGTGTGGCAGATGAGGGATGAACATGCCAGGCATGGAAAGCAGCCCACAGCATGTTGCAAGGGTACCATTGCTCTCCACTACACTCAAATGCTGAACTTTATGTTCGAGGGTTTTATAAGAAGAGTGTGTGTGTGTGTGTGTGTGTGTGTGTGTGTGTGTGTGTGCGCGTGTGTGTGTGTAAAAACCCCATACTCATCATAACTCATCTTCTTGGGCTCTTTCATAGTAGCATAAAAGAAAACATGTTGGTGGGATTACAGACACTGCCATTTTGAGCAAATGGGAAATGAACTTTCTGGCCCAGACTAAATACCCTTAAAAAGCCATGTTTGCAAACTTACAGTTTTTTTTTTCTCACACATTACTTCCAAGAAGAATGATGTTTGAATTCTTTTCCTACTATATGTCATTTAAAGATTAGTCTTTTATTTTCTCAGAAGCATTTTAATTTTCTAACTGACTTCTCATTGTCAAATAACAGAATGCAATAAAATCTCAGCAAATTTCAGGGAATAGAGAAAAAGGAAGCCATGGCCATGGTTGAAACAAAACCCTTTATCTTCCTGTAGGCAGCACTTCAGGTGCACACCCCCACTCGATCTGTCCTATTTTCATGGGCCCTTTGAGGGAAACTAGTCAAGAAAGTCTAAATTCAGGAAATAAATTAAAAGACAATATTATCTTGACTGATGAGGTGGCTTATTACATAAAGTGCTTTCTTTGCAAGCATAAGGACTTGGGTCTAGATTCTCGGGAACCCACATAAAATTTGGATACAACAGCAAATGCATCTATTATAATGCCAGGACTCCTGCAGTGAGATGGGTAATAGAGGCAAGAAAATCCCAGGAAGCTGACAAGCATATGCATTTGAGAACAAGAAAGATCTGAGGACTGGCAGCCCAAGGTTGTTCTCTGAAATCCATAGTATACACACTGTGGCATACACATGTTTGCCAACCAACTTCCAAACACAGACACATAGACACATGAACGTGCATGTACATGCACACATGCATACCGGTGCACACACAGACACACATGCATAGACACCATGCACAGAAATTTTTAAATATGATACTCTATTTGTTTTTAGAACTAACCTCATAACCTACAGATTTTTATATTATTCCTTTTGCTCTTCTTTCAAAGTTAGTTCTCTATTTTCTACTGCACTCACTATAGTGTTTACAGGTGGTGGTCACCAGGACCTGACCACTGGAATCAGGATCAAAGTTGACGCCTCCTTGCACAGCTTCCCTATGTACCCTGACAGTGTTAGAGTGAAAGGTGGCCTTGCTGAGACATCAGCATGGGATGGAAGATTGTGGCGTGTCTTGCTTTACTGAGTGGAAGGCAGTGGAATACATAGAAAAGTAAGTCTTAGTTAACTCCTCATGCCAAATGGAATGCCAAAATCAGATTTAGTTTCCAAGTGATAGGAAACAGTGTTGGGACTGGAAGACAAGGATTGAAATTGCCCTGGAATTAGGAAGATGATCCTGTAAAGTCCCCAGCAGAGGAATTGCTCTATTTCTTAAATTAAATAAAGAATATTTTGTTTTTTAAAAGACTTTTTTTGGGGTAGTAACATGTTGTCAGTATTTTAGCTAATTAAAAAATGAATTAAAAAACACATGGAAGCTGAAAGGAGATTATTTTTTAATTTTTAAAATCTTTTATTATTATTATTATTAAAAATATTCACCTTCTCTCCTCCTCCCAATTCCTTCCCCTTCCCTCCACTTCCCCTCCCTCTCCAGTCCAAAGGGCAGTTAGGGTTCCCTGCCCTGTAGGAAGTCCAAGGTCCTCCCCGCTTCATCCAGGTCTAGGAAGGTGAGCATCCAATAGGCTCCCACAAAGCTAGTCATGCAGTAGGAACAAAATCCAGTGCCATTTTCCTTGACTTCTCAGTCAGCCCTCATTGTCTGCCACGTTCAGAGCGTCCATTTTGATCACATGCTCCATCAATCCCAGTTCAGCTGGCCTTGGAACTTAGATCAGCCCCACCGTCTCAGTGGGTGGGTGCACCCCTCGTGGTCCTGATTTCCTTGCTCATGTTCTCCCTCCTTCTGCTTCTCATTTGGACCTCAGGAGCTCAGTCCAGTGTTCCAATGTGGATTCTATGGTAATATGAAGATATTCATCAGTATGGCTATAGGATAGGGCCATCTCAGGCTCCCTCTCCTCAGTTGCCCAAGGAACTGGCTGGGAACATCTCCTTGGACACCTGGGAACTATTAGGGAATAGTAAGGCTCAGTGGTGATAAGTGTCGATAAGACAGTAATAAATATGAACAAAGAACCTTATATCCATGTATGACAATGGCATAATGAAAGCTACTGTTTCTAAAAATTTAAAAGTGTGGACATGAGATTTGAATAAAATTATGCAATATCTTTTATTGTGCCAGTGGTCTCTAATGTGTGTGTGCTACTTTTGACAAAGTGTATGTGAAGATCAAGCCTACCTTTTTCTAAACTGAAGCTATATGCCTTTCTTACATTGACTCAAAGACTGTGAATTAACCCTAGAGTAAAGATCAGAAGGGAGCAGTGATGGAAGTGACACCTTAGTTGTTTACGTTGTGCATGTATGTATTCCCTCAGGTCTGGAGGAAAAGGACTTAGGCTATTCCTGAAATCAAATAGGATCCTGGCCTAGTTTACATGTCAACCTCACACAGTCCAGAATGTCCTGACAAAAGAATGTCAACTGGATACTTGTTTTTATTAGGTTTCTCTGTGAGGGAGGGATTGCCTTGATCATCTTAAATGATACAGGATGGCCTGGCCTACTATGTACAGTACCAGTCTATGGGAAAGTAGTTGTGGCCTGTATCAATGGGTTAGCTAAGCATTAGCTTGTGAGTGTCATCAAGTGTAAGACAGATGACACTGCCCATAGCATTCTCCACATTCCCTTATCCATGGCAGCACTGCCTGGCTAGTGTCTCCAAATTTCAACCAGTGTAGTCTCACTGTTCCCAAAGGAGCTGAGCTCCGCTACAGTATTTTCTGGAGGCCTATGGTAAAGGGATGACCCTCGTGTCTGGTCAAAAATGAAACTTTCCTTTCCGTTAATCAGATAACTTTTTTTCCAAATAGATAGGACAATCTCGGAGCAACTGACAGTGTGTGGAGACAGGAGAATAACCTCGCCCTAGTTCTCCCCTGTGGTCACCTTCACTGTACACACATGGAGAAGTTCTTTTCAATTGAATATTTCTCTCCTGCCTGACAGTTTCCAAATAACCAGCACAGGGGCTTAATATTATTTATAAATGCTTGACTGATAGCTCACTCTTATTACTAGATAACTCTTACATTTTAAGTTAACCCATATACCTCTGCCATGTGGCAGTACCTTTATTGACATGGCACATCATCTCCTGTTCCCTCTGTATCTGGCTGACAATACCTCATTCCACCCTTCTCCTTCTTATTATTCTTAGTTTGGTTGCCCTACCTATTCTTTCTGCCTGGCTAATAGACAATCAGCATTTTATTAAATCAATTTAAGTGACAAATCCTTACAGTATACAAGATGATTATTACACATCAATTCCCCAACCTACTACCACCCCAACATGGACATCCAGGACACCATCAGCTTGGATAGTCTCATTCTACTTACATGTGTCCCTGCAGGCCATAAGAGGGCACCAGATCTCATTACAGATGGTTGTGAGCCATCATGTGGTTGCTGGGATTGAACTCAGAACCTCTGGAAGAATAGTCAGTTCTCTTAACCTCTGAGCCATCTCTCCAGCCCTATAAGGTAACTGGTCTACCCTATATGTCATCAGGACCATCTTACTCTTTATCCAGAACCTGTTGCTGGAACTCAACTTGAATAAGCTTTAAATACATGCTGATGAGCCCTGGAAAAGGCATGCAGCTTTAAAAAAGTTCCTGTAAGAAACCCACTCAAGGCAGGTGGCTACTCAAAAGCTCTCCATTTGTGTCTTCTTTTTCACTTTTCTTTAGATGGTATGTTGTTTCTTGGTTTCTGCATTGGATTGTATCTTAAGTTGTGGTGCTATTTTTGTTTTACTTTATAAGGACGATTTATGTAGCCTTGAAATATATGTTAAATGTACATTGATTTATTTTTTATGTATGTGTGTCTGTACACACATCCATATGCACACACACACACACACACACACGCATACTGTAAGAGATCCAAGAATTAGCTTGTGAGTCAACCACAAGCTTTTCTCCTTATTCTTCTCTTCCTTGGTAGCAAGTGGGCCAGCTTCCAAATACTTCCATTCTTTCTTCTATGTATTCTTGACTGAGTCAGCATCACCTGGTCAGAGATAAGTCTGCATGAGATAGCAAATGCTACTGTTTTCAGATTTCTGCCTTTAATTCATGCCCTGCCTCCCCTTAGTGATGGATTGTGATCTGGAAGTGTGGGATGAACTAAACCCTTTCTTCTCTGTGTCATTTCTAGTCAGTGTATTTTATCACTGCGACTGAAAGGAAACTAGATAATCACCTGTCCATTTTCAACTTCTGTGACACTTGTAACTACTTGATGTTTTAGATACCATGTTAGTTTACCTCCTTGCCCAGCAACCTAACTGGGTCTGACAACATGCAGGCACTTACTTTCTACAGATTTTCTTGTTATTCAAGGTTGTTAAAAGTTGACTTTCAGTGCTCTACCTTTTTTGAGAATGCTACAGCTATTTGAACCAGTTATGAAGGATCTGCAAAGCAGTCTCAGGGGATATATTGGGGGATTTTCATCAGCCAGGCAATTTATAGTTGTTTGGTTCCGACTACATGTCACGTATTCCCAAAAAAGTTACAACACCAACCTCAGATTTATTATTAGTGTACACCTGAAAATACTGGAAACAAAGGGCTGTTGAAAGACTTTCAGTGCAATTTTAAAGGGACAAACATGAGCCAGTTTCTGAGAAACACTTAATATGGAAGTAGCAGGGGTAACTAGTGGGCTTTGGAGCCACCCAAATGATTAGTGGAGATAGTCAGTTGTTAATATCAGTTACTCTTTGAAGCCTTTTCAGAAAGTTTCGTGGAAAAGGCCTAAACTGAATCCTTAAAAGGTGTATAAAAGCCAAATAAAAGAAGCTAGTTCTGAGGAAATTCATCCCAGATGGCAAGTTCAAGGCCAACCTTGCCTGATCTGACAAAAAGCAGTGTCCCTAGGACTTGTAAACCATTCAGAATTGTTGGTGGCTGATCTGTGAAGAAGTGAAATGGAGCATGAAGAGAAGTGAGGACAAACGGGGAAAAAGTCTAAGAAGATTCTGAGGGATCTGGGAGGGATTTGAAAGGTTTTTGCTTTTGCTGTGGACAGTGGTGAGTGACTGAAGGGCTTAGTGAGTGCAGTACTAGAGGTGAAATGGTGTTGAAGATGGGCTGTGAATTTGTTGGTCTTTGCTGCTGGATAGAAGAGAGGGCATAAGATCCAGACTAGAGAAGCAAAAGGCCAACAAGAAGATGAGACATTTGCTAGAATAATTATTGAAACTAGAGAGAAGAATGTTCTGAATAGACATTGAATAGGAGGGATGGATGTACAACTCCTGTATTTGTTTGTCTTTCATGGAAAGGAGTATAATATGCTGGTTTTATAAATGGAGGCAACATCTATATCATGCTTCTTTCTGGGAAGGCTTAGAAATCATTGTGGAATAAGGGGCAAACAATTGCAATAGACCAAAGTCAGGAAGGACCAGAATGAAACATTGTCTTCTGACCTGACAGGACCACTACACTTAAGAGCTCACTTCAGCTGTGGATACCTACAAAAGATTGGTAAACATCAAGCCACTTAGCATCCTTGCATAGATAGGGGAAGGATCATGAACCTCTACCCAATAATTAGGATCTGTAGACAGTCAAGAGCTAATGGGGAGGGAGAGTCAGTTTTCTTTAAGGATGTTGCTCATAAGGAGTCAACCATGCTCCATTGGATGACTGCAAACTAAAATTCTGAGTTAACAGGGAGACAAATGGAATTGAAGTTTGGAGTAGAGGTGGATCTGGGAAGAGTTAGTAATACTTTGATTGTGTATGCATGTAATAAATAGCAAACCAAAATGAACAAAGATAAGCAATGGCAGACTCCAGCATAATTTGTGTGAGGCTGTCCCAAATTACCCTTGTGACTGTGCAAACTTAGTTTTGTTTTCTTCCCATGTAAGATGCAGATATGAAATAATAACATAATAAAACTTGTAACGATTCCTATGCGTAGAAGCCTGTAGAAGAGTTAGAGGAATATCTGGCACTCTAAGATGGACAACATATATTAGTAATCATCACTATGAAAGAGGTTAGTGTCAAATCTAGCTATTCTCCATATAATTCAATGAGTTGCTATTGCAGCTCAGGTATGTCTTAGATTTCTATGCTATTTAACTTTCTCTACTTCAATTTTACATTTCTTTTCTTATGGAGATAAAAATAGAGATACAATAGGGATTACACATAAAAATATATGTAAATCTCAGAGCAAGTTCCTGTTGTATGATAAATTCTCTTATCACTCAACTAATTTTCATAACATCACAGCCACTACCACCAACATTATCATCATCATTACACCAATGCCGTTATCAGTACCACCACCATCATCGTCACACCATCACTATCATCATCATCATGTCATCAATCAAACAATTCTTACATTTTAATATTTAAAATAAGTATGTGTGTTTGAGTTTCTGTGTATGTATGTATGCATATATTTGTGTAGATGCCTACAGAAACCAGGCGGAAGCATTAAATCCACTGGGTCTAGAGTCACAATCAGTTATGAGCCACCTACTATGGGTGCTGGGACTTGAACTCAGGTCCTCTGCAAGAACACAACATGCTTTTACAAGCTGAATCATTTCTCTACCTCCTCATTTATCTTTTGTTAATACCTTTTTAGGTGGAAGAAAACTAACAATTAATAGTTATTAAACATCTATTTAAAAGGAAGTATTCTTCATACTCTTGGATTTTTTTACATGTATTGCAGACTTGTGATAATATAAAGCTCTTTTGCCCCATAAGTTTTCTTTAATGCTTTAAGAAGAAAAGTCTATACCAGATTTCCTAATCTCCTAATTTTATATTATATATATGGAGCACCTTTGACTTATAAAAGAGCAAGGTGAGAGTTAAAGTGATAATGTTTTCTTTATTGTGGCTGAAACTTTATTGAAAAATACCATTTGACCCTACTTTTCACATAATCTATTTTATCCAAATAGCAGAGTTGCCTAGTTCCAGAAACTAAGGACAGTGCTGGAATTTGGCACTGAAGCTCAGTCTTCAAATTTCAATAGAAAGTGCTTGATTTATTTTTACTCATATCTGCTATTCAGGCAATATTTAGCACCCACTGGGTTTCCCTGCTCTGGACTAAATTCTATGAAGACAGAAATGCAACCAAATCAAAGAGCTTGGCATTGAGGCAGGGAGATCCTCCTGGCGGGGACAATGAAAGAATGGACGATGAAAGAATGAGAACCTATATGGATGTGTAGGGGCCTTCAGTGCCATGACTGCTCTGAGATGGGGCACAGACCCTGAGCCATGGAGAGAGTGAGACATGGACCCATCCACACAATTCAGGCATTTGTCACTTTAGAAAAGATCATAGCTCATCTGGTGACTTTAGTTTTAGTTTTAGAAAAAATGGAGGTACCATTCCCTAGAAGATTTATAACTCCTAACATTTTCACTTGCTAATTACGAGTGAGCTGAATACTTTCTAAAAACTTCTAAATAATCGAGACTTGGGTTTGGGAAGTAATTTGTTGGTAGCATGATTAGCATGATTGACATGTAAGAGACCCTTAGTTCAATCCAGGACAATTTTCTTTCTCAAATAGAAGAGAAGTTTGAGGATTTGATATGTAGTTAAGGATTTCTAAGGGATACATAGTTGTACCTTTTAAAGCATGATCTCACAACTTTTTTTTTGGTAACAAAGGTTACAAAATATTTATTAAGTAGTTTGTGCAATAGGTTTCTTTACTGAACTATGAGGGTTTGAAACAACTGCCACCAAATTGAAAAATTCCCTCTTATAGCTGGGTGGTCAGCACTTGGGAGGCAGAGGCAGGAGGATCTCTGAGTGTGAGGCCAGCCTGATCTACAAGTGCTAGTTCCAGGACAGGTACTAAAGTTACAGAGAAACCTTGTCTCAACCCCCCCCCCCAAAAAAAATTCCCTCCTAAAGGGAGTAGGAGGATCATAACTCTCAGGAAGTAAGTGGAAGTTATAGTCTAGATATTGAAGGAAACTTACAAAGCCCAGGAAACTCCTGAAACTTGAATGATTTATAATACATATCCCTAGTTATTAAAAGAGTGAAATTCCTGGATAGAGGAGGCCCTCCCGTAAGTCAAGATACCTGAGAGTCATGAGGGGAGCCCCAGTATGTATCTTCCAGTTTTTCAGGTGTTTGTTTGCTTGTTAAATAATTTGTGCTCTAATCATTTGTGCTTATGTGACCCCAAACTATTCAATATTTCACTATTTAGATGTAGTATTAAGAGTGGCGGGCTGCGTTCCTGGCACCCGGCCGCCCACACAGCTAGTTTTATACCCGGAATAATTACATGGAAACTGTATTCTTTTAAACACTGCCTGGCCCATTAGTTCCAGCCTCTTATTGGCTAACCCATATTGATCTAACCCATTTCTAATAATCTGTGTAGCCCACGAGGTGGCTTACCAGGGAAGATCTTAACCTGCCTCTGTCTGGAGTGGGAGAATCATGGCCACTCCCTGACTTAGCTTCTTTCTCCCAGCATTCTGTTCTATTTACTCTACCTACCTAATTTTTATGTCCTCTTAAAGGGCCAAGGCAGTCTCTTTATTTAACAGTTTAATTAACACAAAACAGAAGACTCTCCCCATCATTTAGACTTAGATAGAATCATTTTTTTGGTCTGTCATCAGTGCTCTACCTGGAGTAAATAGACTTTTGTTCATGTCTTTCCAGGAAATATCACACAACAAGGGATTATACTAAGAAACCGTACATTCCATTTGCTGTAGAATATGGTGGAGCATATACCTGACCCTGTTTGTGGAAGTCCTTAATACAGTCATGTTTCATTGAAGGGACAGTAATCCTGCCTATTGCCAATGGCAAGCAAGGATCTGATGTACTTCTCCTTGGCTTTGCATGTGAAGGAGCTCAGATCAGGCTGATGACCACCATCCACAAGGAGAAACAAGTCATATTAACCCATCCTCTGTTGACTTCTGTTTTTATAATCTTTATTTTTTTTTACCTTTTCTTATTTTTCCATTTTATTGCATATATGAATTTAATCTATTTCTACTTATGTATGAATCATGCCAAGCAGTGGTATCTGGTAAACAGAAGGATTAGGACTCAAAAACAGTCTGCGCTCAGGAGTTAGTTCTCCCTTCTGTGATAAAAATAGCCCCTCATGTGGGTATAACATGTTTCAGTTTATAAACTACTCTTCAAATGAATTTTCATTACTACCTTATGAAGTATATGAAGATTGTTTTCCTCTTCTTCAGAAGGAACATTTGAGGTTCACAGAGGCCAAACAACTTCATATATATTGAACTGAGAACTCAGTATAACAGGATAGTTACAATCTTCAATTAGGCAGGAGTTTTCCAGTCCTCTGATCCTTCATTATCTCTCATAGAGGTGTGCTAAGGCCACAACAATGTTAACACAACATCAAAGAGTGATGGCTCAGACTGGTTGTCAACATGACATAATATAGACTTACTTAGGTGCCAAGCCTCTGTGCAAGACTGTAAGGAGTTTTCTAGGTTAAGTTAGCTTCCTGTCATACCTGTGAGTCATTGTCTTGATTAGGATAATTAAGGTATGAAGACCTTTCCTAAGTGTGGGTGGCAACATTTCTTGAACTGGAGTCCTGGACTATATGAAAAAGGAGAAAGACAGTAGATACCAGCATTTGTTGCTCTCTGCTACCTAACTGGTTTTCTCCTAGAGTGTATGAATTGTCTACCCACTATACTCTTTTTAAGAGATAAGTCTAAGAATGCCTTGCTAGGGAAATTTACTTCTTGGGGTCATGCAAAAAGTAGGCAGAACTTGAACTTGTATGTCTTCTGTTTAAAGTATTACTTGGAAATTCAACGTGTTTGCCACTTGAGAATCATGGTGTGTCCATCTTCATGAGAAGTAAACTTCAGTGTAATACTTTCAAAGAGTTTTGTATTCTCCCAGGGGATATGCCATCATGCCTACACAGTTCTTTGACAGGTATCATAAACCATGGTGGGTCCACTACTCAACAATCTTTGTCTCCATCATACATGGGTAATGGAACTGGGCTGAAACCTAAAATTTATGAATCCAGATTAACTTTTCTTTCCACTGTTGCATTAATTTCATGATAGAAAAGTAGATACAAGGCTCTGAGAACACAGTATTCCCTTGAGCAATTCTCAGTATGCAAATAAGTCTCTGATTTCTACTTCTTTTCTATATTTGCTTTATTAGGTTTGTTGATTCACATCTATGCCCTGTCCTGCCCCCAAAACCTTAGTATTAGTTACTATGAGTCCACATGCATCTCTTATTCATTTTAGTAACTGAGGATCAATATATTTCATAGTAGCCAGTAGACACTTAAAAATGCTAGAGTATGAATTAATTGTCATCATGTTAATTCTACTTAATGAATGCCTTGATGTACTTCTTAATTTTCAGATTTTATCTTCGTATTTTTATTTTTATATATATATCCATCTGCTGATTTTGTCATAACTTCTCATCCACTGCAAAAACCCAAAATGGATACATATTGTTGATTATGACTTGCAGAAATGTCCTTCTACTTACCTCATTAAGTTGCTCCCTTTTCTAAATATCCTCTGGCTTCATGTCACATTGTCTTTCATAAGAAATATTAATACTATTACCTGGAGTTATTATTGGCTACCTCTCTTAACTGGATGTGCCATTCTCCTTGTGTTCTACTTTTTTTTTATTTTATTGAAAAAAAGGAAAAAAAAAGTTTCTGCCTCCTCCCAACTTCCCATTTCCCTCCCCCTCCTCCCACCCTTCTCCCTTCCCACTCCTCTTCCCCTCCCTCTCCAGTCCAAAGAGCAGTCAGGGTTCCCTGCCCTGTGGAAAGTCAAAGGTCCTACCCCCTCTGTCCATATCTAGGAAGGTGAACATCCAAACTGGCTAGGCTCCCACAAAGCCAGAACATGAAGTAGGATCAAAACCCCGTGCCATTGTCCTTGGCTTCTC
>NW_004949098.1:6896071-6929629 GCF_000317375.1 Microtus ochrogaster
CTTTATCGAAAATGAGGTGATCATAGGTTTGTGGGTTAAAATTCGGGTCTTCTATACAATTCCATTGGTCAACTTCTCTTTTTTTATGCCAGTACCACACTGTTTTCATCACTGTAGCTCTGTAATAGAGTTTGAAGTCAGACTGACTGGAACATGCATTCATTTGATGAAGTTTCATTCATTCTTCAAGACTAAATTCAACAAGCAAAATACTTTTGCCTCAATATAGCAGAAGCCAATGGTGTTTTAGAGTCTCCTATGATGATATATGGGTTTTTAATTTTTTTTCTTGATGTCCTCCGGAAAGCTGCCTAATCTCTTGGCAATTTATTTATAATCATTGGTTCTAGTGGTATCTGAGCCATTGAAAATAAGTTGAATTTCAGGCAAAATAAAACTTGAGAGATACAACTTTATGGTTTAATTTATTCATATGTTACTTATGAAAGTTACAAAATGGAACAGTAGAATCTCTAATCCTGCTATGGATTCAACATCTGCTAATGTTTACATATGCTCCTACCCTCAAACTCCTTATACTATAATTTTTAAATCCATAGCAGAGAGTTCTAACTTAAACCGTCTTAGCTAAATCTTTTCATAAAAATGACTCTGCTTTTAGTTATCCTAGCTTTTAAAGCAGAGGGTCACTCTGTTATCTTTCTTAGGACTATTGTATTATAATCTCAGACATCATCCTGGAAGGAAATACTTATATGACTACACATAAAATAATTACCAATAGTCAGTGATCAGCTGTGGAGAGCCAACAGTTTCATTTTGGGTGTGCACTAGAAAGTAAACTAATAAATGTCGGTAGCATCCATTCCTCCCCATGTAAGCCTGTTAAACAATATCTGAGGCTTGAATGTGTGTATAGTTGGGCTGATAAAAAGGGAGAATTTAAAATCCACAATCACAGTTTTTGAAATGATCAGACACTAGAGAACTTTCTTCCAGGATATGTATCCCATTGTCTACTGACATTAGTTTGTGGTTTGTAAAAAGTGAAGTTTGTGTAGCTGCCTGTAGTTTTTTTGTGTTGTCACCTGATCATAGATGAATCCTAAATATACTTGATATATGTAATACAGTGTCTATTGTAGTGCACTTCTTCAAACATGATGTTATTGCTACTTTGTTAACATGTTCATGATAGCAATGGCACTGTATTTTTACTGCTCTCTCTCTTTCAATCTCACTCTTAAACACATACACAGATATACATGCATAGATACACAATCTGAATTAGAATAAAAAGGATAATTGTTACAAATTGTTGATTGTTTTTATGCAACCTGGTAGCATAGTGGTCCTACTAATCAATGCAGAGTTATTCCAAACTCCAGTTTTATAGTGCTAATATACTTCCATCTCTGAATATACCTATAATATATATTATTAATGTGGAACATGGATGACTGCCTAAAGTGCTAAAATGATGTGACCAAATGGTTTGTTAAGATACAGTAGCAAGTTTTCATGGAGACTTTTGCTCTGGATTTTATCTCATTCATTATATAATGTCAGAATTTCAAAAATATAAATAAAAGGCCTTGAAAAAGTGTAACTGTCACCTCTTAGAGTTTGTAAAAGTGAAAGGAAGGAATATAGGACACAGAACTTCATGTACTGGAGATTTCACAAAAGCAAGTTTAAAAATAAAAGTTCAAAGAATCAGTGGTATTAGTTTCATGGTGGGATCCCTGGCTTTGCTACTTTAAAATATAGACTTTGTGATTAAATTCTGTTGTTTGAGTAAGGAAAAACAGAATGGACATTCTTCAGTGACAAGCATAGGAGGTAAAAGAAGGGCTCACAGATTTCTATCCATAAGGTACAGGGTAACATTTTAAGCTTTTTTTATTTCTATATCTCATTGCTTAGTCTCCTGGTATATGATGCAGATGATTTGTGCTTTGGTATTTCATATATGTAGGGATGCATAGCTGTGTAAGTATTTGTCTTACTCATTTACTGCCATATCACAGTATTCCTTTGTCTTTTATAAAATATTGAACTCAGAAGTCTTTAAAAAACCTTTAAATATCTTGATATTTAAAATATCATACATAGAATCTTAGTACCACAGATAATATTGTATGTTTTCTAATGTTCTGTGGTCATTGGAGAAGCATTCTAATACCTTTTTTGTCATTGTCCACAAATCTAATTTTTGCTACTTTGAGAATGCCTGATCTACCCCACAGTTAGTTTCCCCTGCAGATAAGATGGATTTATCGTGTCGGCCTGCCATTTCTCTTTCCTTTAACGTTTTGTGGTATAGATACTCATGCTCCCTTTTTCATCTGCTGAATGAAGATCCACCCTTCCTCACAGGAGCCTGTTGTCCCGATTCCATATGACAAGCTCTTGCAAGCTTACACATTTGTACATCCTCCTTAGCCCCTCTCTCAGGAACACAGTGTAGGGTAGAGAAAACATAATGCTTGACCTCTCCCATGCTTTCCTTGGCTTCCAAATGCAGGGGTCTAAAACAGACCCCCCCCCCCCCGTATGTGTGTGTTTCCTATGGACAGCTATTGTTTCATTGGATTTTTGCTAATTTATTATGCACTTTCCTGGAACCAGCTTAAGAATGTAATGACAAACCCTCTGACATGAAGAGGTGACAAAGTGTTCAAGAACACATTCTGTTCTTCCTGAGGACCCCAGTTTAATTCCCAGCATCCATGTAAACTGGTTCACAACTACATGTAACTGCAGCTCTAGAGGATCTGGTACCCTCCTTTGGCCTCCATGGGTTCTATTCTCACAGGCACAGGGTCTATGCAGATGCATAATTAGAAATGAAAATAAAATCTTAAGAGAAAGTAATAAAAGACCCTCTGTGGATATGGTACCAATTGGTCATGTATTTCTTTTGTCTTTCTTGAGATAACATTTGGTTATCACACAGCCATTTATTTTCTTCACCAAACATGTTGCTGATTGTCAAGAAAAGTACATACAGAAGCAAGACCTTCTTCAGAAGTTACTACACTTTCTATCTTATTGACTACATGTGAGAGGCAAAGTATGCTCCACCAGGATTTCCTTTATTTCATGTGGACTAGTGATATGGCCCCATTTCACAAGACATAGAGAAATGAGATCATATAGTAGCCACAAGGAGAGTGATCTGGGTTAACAGAACTAATGATGTCAGAATATTTTTTTCTCTTATCTGCACCTTCCTACAAACAAAAATAACACATGAATATCCTTCATTGGTGTCTATTGTGTATTTACACAACCATGCAATGTCTCCCATCATCCCTCCTCTTCTGAATTATGTTTCTGCTTCCACCAAACACTTACCACTTGATCTACATCTCTCTCTATCCATGAAGGCTGTCATATCTATTGCTGTGTTTTTGTGACATGGTGTGCATTAATGGCCTACATCAGTATTCAATACATTAGAGAAGCTAGCTCTAGGGACAAAGCCCTTAAGGCTTTTGATTTTTCATCTTTCTTCGGGGAGATCTGTAATGTACCTTCTTAGAGGGACAAAAAATCTCCAGGTACGATCTTGGCACATCTACACTTTCCAGGGTCAGGGCCCTTTATGTTGTTTTCCCTGGAAAATGTTCATTTTCATTTTCATTTCCATTCTTGTGAGGGACCAGGAGTTTCCCCTGGAATTGAATTCTACTGACTTGCCATCACTGAGAAAATGGCTTTTTTCATAGCAGCTTCTCTCCTGTGTCTCAGGTCTTCTAGTAGGAGAAGAGATGAAGCAATAAATTAACTGTTAATGAAAGAGAACAAAAGGAGGGTTTGGACAGGCTCCTCTTTTATTCCCTGGAAAGGATCAGGAAAATGTTATAATACTTCTGACTCAGAAGCTCAACTTGAGACTCAGATAGGAGTACCTGGGCCTTCAATGACTTTTTGACACTCCAGTGATATTATTACCTCTTTATTCTCACGAAATTGATTATTTCAATTGCCAGTGGCTGGCTTTGGGATCTTTTTCTCTTGAGCTGCATTACAATGAGATGAGATGGTATTCATTCCTCTCAGATGCTTAAAAGAAACCTTTGTTATGGATTCTTTAAATTTGCAATGCATTCTCCACTATTCATGGCAGGCTCTGGGATTTTTAAAGAGACATAGAAACCCATGTCCTAATTTACTCTTTGTTTTGTTTTCTGGAAAACAAAACCCAAAGAGGATAATAGCCAAGGTCTGGTGGCTTTAGCCAAAACTGATTGAGGCATTGGATTCCACAGGAATGGTAATATCCTGAGTGCCAGCATGCACTCCAGTCTCTTCCTCCTCCTCCTCCTCCTCCTCCTCCTCCTCCTCCTCCTCCTCCTCCTCCTCATCCTCCTCCTCCTTCTCAGCACAAAAGCATCCCCAGGTCCAGATGAGAAGAGCCACAATGGACATTTCTTTTGCTATTGTCTTTGTATGTTATCTCTTCATTCACCCCCTCTCCCCTTTCTTCTTCCATTCCTCTCCCCTCACCCCTGTCTTACATGCCAGTCATTTACATGGCCTTCTCAGTTGAGACAAGAAGTCAAATTCCCCATTGAGTGCACACGAGATTGTGGAATCACCAGAATGGAACATCTGAACACATGATTATGCTCCAGAAGCGTTTGTTTATACACTGAGCTGATTGGCTAATATATGCATCTTCCCTTTAGAAACTTCATGCCATGAAGATCTAAGCAATATTACATTTTCCTCCTTGGAGCAGGAACAGAAAGTGAAAGATAACAGGAAACTTCTACTCTCATATAGAAGATGATATTTATGTAAGCAAGCAAGCAAACGAAACCAGGAGCTAGGAACACACACACACACACACACACACACACACACACACACACACACACTTGGTATCTTGCTTCACCTGGGCCTCTCTTTAGGGTACTAACAGCCCTGCTTGCCTCACCTCACAATATGAACTTTTGCTCCTCTGCACCAGAGCGGCCATCTGGTTCTAAGAACTCTTTGGGAGTCCACCATAAACTCAAGCAAAAGGGAGGAGGTCATTTTTCACACATAGCTGAGCAGATGTCAAGCACCAAAGAAATATCCGTCTTTTTTTTGTTTGTTTACTTAGGGACATGTGAACATTTTAAAATAAGAAGCAAACATATTCATGTTTAATGAAGAGTTGTTTTATTCGCTGAGAAAATAAGATTTAACTATCGATAGTCCTGACCATCTACATTTAGTTCTCTCTTAAATCTTTGAAGATTACTATCCACTGACGTTTAGTCTCAAATGAGAAAGACATACAGACAAGTAAGTGTCAAACTTCCCCTTGTCTAAAATGGTAAATTAATAATCCTTATGTAATTATGTCCTTTTTACCTGGGGTAAGTGAAGATTTATTGAAAATTTCCCTTTCATGTAAAATGAGAAGAACATTTTTTTGCTTCATTTCTCTCTTGGCAGCTATACTAGCTATGCTAAGCTTTTGCTCATTTGTTTTTTTATTTTTGCTTTTTTTTTTTGAGACAGGGTTTCTCTATGCAGATATGACTGGCTGTCCTGGAATTCACCGAGTAGACACGGCTGGCCTTGAACTCATAGAGATCCACCTGCTACTGCCTCCCAAATGATGGGATTAAAGACATACACTACTATATCCATCTGGACATGCTATGTTTTGTTTTCAGTAGAAAATTCCCAAAATTCAAGTTGCTTTCATATTACCTTCCTATCCCTTCCCCAACTAATAGTCCCTTCTTCTGTTCAGAATTCAAAAGGAAAACACATTTGATGCTGCTCAGAAAGGTAAAGGGAGGTGGATGGTGGCATCTGTTACTGATCCTCAGCAAATGGATTCTTCTAGTTGGGTGCTAAAAATTCATTTTCTGCAAATAAAAGTGTAAATGTGCTCTACCAGGGTGCAGAAAGCATTTGCACCCAGAATGTGGGGCATGAAAACTAAATCGATCACATTAATTTCTGCTTGTCAGCCCTGGACACTCATTTCCCATCGGCCTCACCAGGAGGCAAAAGAGCAGTTAGCTTGTAATGATTGGGGAAGGTGAGAGTCACAGATGAATTCATGGACTTTGGAAGTGTACCTTTCTTTTACGTTCCTTATTAAGCATTATCTTGCATGTCACAGGGGTATAAGGGGTATAATGTAGCTATGGAGAAAATAGGTGGGATGCTTCAGCTGGACTGTCTACTGGCTTCCTGATGCCACTTCATTTTTTTTTTAATTTTTTAAAAAAAATTTAATTTTTTTTTTCCACTCAAAAATTTACACTTCCTCCCCTCCTTCCATTCCTCTCCTGTTCGCCCACTCCCCTCCTCCTTCTGCCTCCCTCCTTAAGAGAGGGCAGGAAACCTTGCCCTGTGGGAAGTCAAAGCCCACCCCCTCCCCCCCACACACACACACATCCAGGCCTAGGAAGCTTTGCATCCAAATGGACTAGGGTCACCAAAAGCCAGTAAGTGCAGTAGAAACAAGTCCCAGTGTCGTTATCAATGGCTTCTCAGTCAGCCCCCATTGTCAGCCACATTCAGAGAGTCCAGTTTGATCGCACGCTCGTTCAGTCCTGGTACAGCTGGATTTGGTGAGCTCTCATTAGAACAGGCACGCTGTCTCAGAGGGTGGACCAACCCCTCGCAATCCATACTTCCTTGCTCATCTTCTCCCTCCTTCTGCTCTTCAACCGGACCTTGGGAGCTCAGTCCGTCGCTGAGGGTCTCTGTCTCTATCTCCATCCGACGCCAGACAAAGAATCTATGGTGATGTTTGAGATAATCATCAGTGTGATAGTGGCAGCAGAGCAGAGGGGGCTTGAACTGATGCCGCTTCTTAACACTGGCTGTAGAAGGAACTCTTTGGCTTTAAGGATGGCACTGATAGGCACCTACAAATCTTCTAACTATTCAGTAACCAGGTGATGGAAAGATTCCAATGTGACATGTACAATCAAAAAAGCTTCTGTTGATGAGACTGTAGAAAAAACATCAAATGCTTGGGGAAATACTGAAGAGTTTGGCCAAAAAAAGGCAGCTTAGGAAAACTTTGGTCATATGACTGCAAATCACTAGTAATAGAAGTTCCATGCATCATATTCACATTCACTCATGTGTGAGCTTGTGTTTGTGTGCACACAAGTGTGTGGTAGCCAGAGATCAATGCTGGGAATCTTCCCTAGTTACTCTTTACCTTATATATTAAGTTAGGATTTCTTACTGAATCTGAAATTTGATGATCGTCTAGATTGTCTGGGTGGCAAGCCCCAGGGATTTTCCTGTCTTTGTCGCCCCAGTGCTAGGATTGCAAGCACACTCTACTGTCATATGCATCTGATTCGCATGGAGTCATGTGTGCGAGTGAGTGCATGCTTGTGTGCGTGTGTGTGTGCATGTGTGTGCGTGCGTGTGTGTGTGTGCGTGTGTGTGAGTGTGTGTGTGTGCGTGTGTGTGTGCATACGTGCATGTGTGTGTGTGTGTGCATACGTGCACATGTAGAGGACTGAGCAGGATTCTTCCTCGACTGTTCTCCATCTTATTTTTGAAAACAGGTCCTCTCACTGAATCTGTAGCTCACCAATTCTGCTAGACTTGGCTGATGAGTGAGCTCAAGGAAGCCTGTCTCTGCCTTTCCAGTGGTGGTGTTATACATGTGTGCCGCCACACCTAGCTTGTGCTTAGGTGTTAGGAATTCAAGCCCAGGTCCTCATGCTTTCATGGCACCTGCTTTAACTGCTGAACCACCACCACCACAACCCTAGATTCATTTATTTTTGGTAGTCCTTAGAGTCACTTTTAATATTTCTTTTGTTCTTTGTGACCTAACTTTTTTAATTCATCCGATTACTCAATCTGGATGAATGAATGATTTTGTATTACATTACAAAGTCTGGCTTATTGGCAAGGATTGCACTAACCTGATACTTGTCAGAATTCATTTTCCTACAGTATGTTATTTGTAGTAAGGAATTACAAGTAGCTGGTGTGTGTGTATTTATGCATGTGTGTGTGTGCATGTGTGTGTGTCCATGTGTGTGTATGCACATGCGTATGGATTAGTTCTGGCATAAGGGATTCGATAAGGGTTTAGAATGTAGATAGCTGAAATTGCTAAAGTGGAATTAAAGATATTAATATGAAAAGGCCTGATCTGTGGTCTAAAACCCTAGGGGATGGTTTTGCTGACTTCAGAAGTGATCTTAGATATTAAATCAACATTGAGGTAGCATGTGGTTAAAATCAGTACTGGGTAGGTGTGGAATGTTATGATGGGAAAATTGGATCACTCTGAGCTTCTCATTTGAAACATCATTTCCCCAATCTGTCAAGTTCTCCCCCTCTTCTTACACCCACAGATGCACAGATTTTGGTTATGGTACTGCAAAGTCTCCAACTGTCCAAGAACATTCCATGCCCTTCTTGTCTTTGTGGAGAGAGCATGATCCCTCTGCAAGTCATGCATCATGAATATTAGATATGTCAAATTATGTAGACACGCTTCTCTGTTGAATTTCTGCTTAAGTCTTGAACTTATTTTTGTTCTACCTGCTGATTATATTTAGTAGGTGTTTAGCATGGTCTTAAATTACCAGCAATAGTCATAACCTTGATGGAATATTTTTGTATTTCATTAGAACCTAAGTGAGGTATTTTTTTTTATATTTATAATGGAACAGTCATGCCATAGCTATCCAAGTTGTGAGTGAATGAATGTTATTGATCTTTGGGTAAACTTGATCTCTGAAGTTGAATCTATAGACATCTTTTTGTTAATTATTTTCAAAAACTCTAGAAAATGTAGTATTTGCCCTCTTGCCTTAGCACTCTAATAATTAAACCTGCTATCTTTTTACCATCTAGTTATAAAGGATAAACTTATCCTGAAATATTTTTCCTTTTTTTATTAGATAAAAATTTCCAAATTGCCACTCCCACTCCTCTTCCCATCCCCTCCACGCATCCTCCCACCCAACCCCCCTCTAATCCTAAGGGAAGGCATTTTGCTTTGTGGAAAGTCCATTGCCCTCCCTATTGCATCTAGGCTGAGCAAGGTATACATTCAAAGAGAATAGGATCCCCAAAAGCTAATAGAGACAAATCCAGTGCCACTGCTAGAGGCCCCTCAGTCTTCCCCAACCATACAACTGTCAGCCACATTCAGAGGAACTAGTTTGGTCCTATGCTTGTTCCTTCTGAGTCCAGCTGGAGTTGGTGACCTCCCATTAGCTCAGGCAAACTGTTTCAGTGGATGAATTTTTCATGGATTTAACCTCTTTGCTCATGTTCTCATTCCTTCTACTCTTCAACTGGACTTTGGGAGCTCAGTCCAGTGCTCTGATGTGGGTCTCTGCCTCTGTTTCCATCTGTTGTGGGACAAAGGTTCTATAGTGATATTTAAGATAATCATCAGTCTGAGTACAGGGCAAGGCGAGTTCCGACACCCTCTCTTCTACGGCTTAGTGTCTTAGCTGGGGTCATCCTTGTAGATTCCTAGGAAATTTTCTATAGCCAGGTTTCTTGCTAACCCCATAATGGTTCCTTCAATCAAGATATCTCTTTCCTTGCTCTTATATCTACCCTTCCTCCATCTCGACTATCCCATTCCATCAAATTCTCCTCAACCCTCACCTTTTCCACTCCTTTCCCCCTTCTTTCCTACCTTCTACCCCTACCCCCATGCTTCCAATTTTGTCAGGAGATTTTGCCTGACATCTTTTAATTTATGCTTACAGATAATTGAGTAGGGAAGAAAAATTCAGTCACTCCCACATAGATAAGAATAGGTAGCTGTGTTATATGTAGTTTCCCCTTGAATCTTAAAGGCATCTGTTACTACTTAAGGGAAAGATAGAGACCAGAGTTCATAAGTTTTGATGGGGGCAACAAAATTTCCAATATAACAGAAATGTCTGAAGTTTGTATTCTGTTTTTGCCTATGTCTCTGTGATCTGTCTTCTCTATGATTTTTATTTTAAAATCAAGAAGTATCAGAGAGGTGTTAGGGAGTCATGGTCAAGAAAACAGGAAGGAATATGATCTTGAGGAAAGCAAATGATCACTGGCACATCCTGGAAGCATGTTATTAAAAACAAACACACTCTGTTCTTGCTGTATACATAATACCCCTAGAAACCCATTATCAAATCTAGATCTGGACAAGAAACAAGGTCATTGCATTTGTGGTGAGGGTAGCTTTGTTTTGGGCTTTGGTCACTTTAGCAGGGAGAGCATCAGAGAAAACTCCCACTTACAGTTCCCTAGTTAGATGTTCTCTAAATCCCCTTCTAGCCTTAACTCATGACTCATTTTTTTTTAAATGCCTCTATACCGTAGAAGTATTGGGAACAGGGTTGTCATTCCCCAGCAGGTGGCCTGACCATAGCTCTGAGCTTTAGATAATAATAGTCTGAAAATGATTCATTGACCTGCTCTGTCCTGACCTCCCCTGGACTCTGTGTCCCAGAAAGTTTCAAAATTATTCAAAGGCTGACTTGCTGGGTTGGTGATGTTTCCTTAAAGGGTAGGAAAGAACTGAGGGCTAATATCTTCCCTCTCTCACTAAAGCAGCTCATAACGCTGTGGTCTTTGAATAACTGCTGTGACTTTATAATAACTAAATTATTTTGAAATAACTAAGTCAACAAAGGCTTAACTATTCATTAGATACATGTGATGGCTGTTCTTGGTTGTTAACTTGACTGCATCATAAATGAACTAAAACCCAAGTGGCTGAGTACATCTGTGAGGGATTATTCTTAATTAAATATTTTGAAGTGAGAAGATCTATCTTTAATCCATTGGGGGAGGTCCTCCTTCTGGTGGCAACCTCCATAAAGGACATAGAAGAAAAATTCTATTACTCTTTTACTGCTTGACCTCACTCTCACTGGCAAGTTCCTTCCTTCTCTGACAATAGAGTCTGCTTCTTCACATTCCTGAATATACAGACACATCCAGCCTTGTTGACTGAACAGCCATTGGATTCTTGGTCTTTCTGTTGGTGGACAGAAACTATAGCCTCTAAGTCACTCTAGTAAAGCCATATTTTATATATACTTTCATTTTGCTGCTTTTGTTCTCCTAGAGAACTCTGGCTACTATAGTACAGATCTATAAAGGAGAAGTGTCTTTACTTGTAGGAAATGACACCCTTAAAACCAAGCTTTGGATCAATATGTGTTGTACAACCTAGGAGACTGGTCATTTCCATCACTCTTTATATATAGAATCACTTGTCCTTTGTAGGCTGGCTCCAATCATGAAATCAGTGTACTATTACTTAGACGCTGCGGTTCTTTGAATTAGAAATGACTCCCGTGGTCTTGAGCATTTAACCACTTGGTCCTCAGTTGGTGGCACTATTTGGGAGATTTAGGAGGGATGGACTTTCTGGAGGAAGTACGTCACTGGGAGTAGTTTTGACAATTTAAAGATGCACTATTTCTGGTTTGCTTTCTCTGCTTGTGCTTGAGGATCAGAATGTGAGTCCCCAGTTTTCTGCCACTATTACTGTGCCTGCTGCCTACTTTCTTTGTTCTGCCATCATGGATACTAACTCCTTTAGAACTGTAAGCCCAAAATAAACTATTTCTTCTACAAGTTACCTTGGTCATGATTTTTACCACAGCACAAAGAACTAATACAGAAATCTATTCTTTCCCCCACATTTATTGTATTATCTCCTTTGTTTCTCCCAGTTTCCTCTCCCGTTTTCGTCAGAAAGTTTATTAAAAGGAAAATGTGACCTGTGAGACATGAGACATGTTTTGCTCACCTGTAGATTAAAGACCACTTAATGTATTTTTAATACACTTTTCTATATCTGCATCATAAAAGGATCAATACATACATATTAGAAGAAGACATTTTTTTGTAGGAAACTTGATATGATGTGATAGTCATTTGTTTTTATTGAAGAGAAATGAATATACTGCCTCTATGAATAACACTTTGCAGTTAAGGGTGTCAGGACTTTCCTAAACTCAGAGTAAAACAGACACAGACAGACAGACAGACACACACACACGCACATACTCATGCACGCAAAAACACACATACATACATACACACACACTTGTCCCAAAGATGTCTACATTCTAATTTCTACAATCTGTGATTATAATGTTTTTGTGTCAAAGGGAATTAAAGTACAAGTAGAATTCAAGTTGCTGATCATCTGAGTTTAAGACAAGATGGACTTGGCTTTTATATTGCTAATGTGTTACACAGCTTTTTATACTGGAAGGAGAGAAATGAAAAAGAGATTCAGAGTAGTGCCAGAGCAGGAGGATTTTTCCTGACAACCCGTGGGCTTGAACATAGGAGTGACAAGCCAAATAATATGAACAGCTATAGAAGCCAGAGGAGAGGAACGTCCTAACTCCCTTAGAGTTCCAGAAAGGAACAGAGACTTCTGACCTTCAGAAGTGTAACAAAAAACTGGTGGTATTTTAAGCTGCTAATTCTGTTTGTTAAATAAGGAATGGGAAACTCAAGAACTGGGTAGCTAAACTAAGAGTAGATTACTTCAGCCTAGAAATCGAAAGGAATGTGAAAGCTCTAGAGAGTTAGGGAAGTGAAAATAGTAGGGCTAACAACTGAAGTTGTTTTAAAGCATCTATTTTAATGTGCGTTTATAGATAATTTCATATGATTGTTCATTTAATAATTCAATTCCTAAATAGTATTATTTGTTCCTTTTCATTCCAGAAACTCCACACCAATCACACTTGGTACCTGTGTTTCTGTCAAGTGCCTTAGTTCTCAAGGGGATCAAGTCCAAGTCACAGAGATACTAGCTCTTCCTAGGGCTATCCTCATTGTAGAGCATTGGTTCCCACAGGGAAATGGGCTTGTCATGTGATCCTCAGCTGTTTGCAAACATGTGCAAAACAGGAGGCTCAAAAGGCAGGTCTTAAAGAGTGTGACGTCCCGTTTTGAGACAGGGTCTCTTGTAGCTCAGGCTTGCCTTGAACACACAATGTAATTGAACCTTCGAGCTCTTGATCTTCCTCCCTCAACTTAATAAGCGTTTTAGAATTACACTGTGTACTCCCAGGCCTAGATTGTTGTGGTCCTGTACAGTGAATTGGTCTGCATATGAAAAGATGTTATAATGGATAAAACTGGAAAACTAAGGTGGGATTAGGCAATGGAGGACTGAGATACCATATAAAACTGGTTCTGTTCTATGCTGAAAAATCCGTGAATGCTGACCAACATTTTCAGTAGGACAGCAGGAAGGGGTGAGAAAAGAAATAACCGGATATACTTTGCAATTGCAAGTTCCAGGACTTGCCTAAACCCTGGGCAAGATTGTGGGTCTCTATTCTGTATAACTAAGGGGCTTATTCTTAGGTAGTAGTGAAACTGAATAGAAAAGGAGAAGAGAGGGTGTCATCTGAGGTGATTATGTAGCAGTTGTTGGAGGACTTTCTTACCAGCTCATAAGATCACATTAAGAGTACAAAATCCTGGGGCTAGGGACATCCTCAGTGGTTAAGAGCATTAGTTGCTCTTGTGGAGGATCTGGGTTCAGTTCCTAGAAGCAACAGGGTGAGTCACAACCATTCGTAACTCCAGTACTAGAATCCAACAACTCCTTCTGAAATCCAAGGACACCAGGTACATACATGTTGTACATTTACATACAAGTAAGTTAAAAAAATATGAAAATCTGAAACAGTAGAAGCTTCCTAAAATATATATGTATATTAAGTAGTATAAATAAAATTGTCAAATAGTGGGGAAACAGATCCCCAAATGTACATCTTATCACCAAATTAAGTTACTACGAATAGATTTTTAGCTAATTAACTTTTATGGGAAGCCCCAAACAACCCAGGCTATTGCCAAGGTTATGGGTTCCTCTCCACAATCTGACATCAAGGTCCCTTGCTGAAGACAACACCTATGCAAATCATTGAACATTCAGAAGTTAAACTGGAGCCTACCAAAAGATTTTACCCTTATAGGCTAGTGTTCTTGGTACCAGATAGTACTCTGCATACTACTGAATGAGAAAGGTAAACACTAACACAGCTACAAACCCTTTTGTTTGTAATGGTATCCTGCCTGCAAGATATGCTAGGGCAATGGTGGCACTAACTTGTGGGAGTCACCAACCAATATCTGATTTGATTTAAGACCATTGTGCATGCTGAGCAACCAAGAACTGAGACAAGATAGGCCAGGAACCTAGAGGAAAGCCAAATCCTACTCTTCTACTAGAGGGGTATAGCAGTAAAATGACTATTTACAATATTCTACTATACTTGTAGACCATTGTCTTACTCATCTATTATCAAAGCAGCTTCCTTTTGCAGCAGACAAGAACAAATACAGAGACCCATAGCCAGCCAATATGCAGAGATTGAGAGACGTTGGAACACAGAGCCTTAAGCGGAACGTCTTCATCAATTCACTCCCCTCACAGTTCAGGGAACCCTGAGGAAGTGGAAGCAGGAATGGCATAAGAGCGGAGGGGATAGATGGAGGACAGTAAGAAAACAATGCTTTCTAAACAAAACAGGACCAATTCTCATTTGAACTCACAGAGACTATGGCAGCATGTACTGGGCTTACACTGGTCTGCACCAGTTGGGGGCACTAGAGCTGAAAGGAGAAGTTGACAAATGCCCCCACCACTAGCCCAGAAGCAATCTCCAATTGATAACCACTTGCAATTGAAAATTTAGTTTTCAACAAAGTTGTCTCACTGAGGAAACAAAATACTCTCAAAGGTAGCTTCATGCCTAAAAATAGATGTCTAACAGAAAGCAAACTCAACAACATTTTTGAAATTACTTGTCTCACAATCCCATGTAAGGGTTTATCTGTTTTTAATTTTAACATTTCTTATTTTTTACTATACAGGTGCTTTGAATATGTATTAGGGCTTCTTATTTTGCATTTCTGGGATTCCTGAGTGTGTGAACAATGGGTCTCTGTCTTTATGTCTGTTTCTTTGCCTTTTCTTGGACTCTTTCTGTTTGTTTTGTCCTTTTTTAATGTGTCTGTTTATTTTATCTTGTTTTATTTTATTATTAAAAACAGTACAAGATCGGGGTCAGAAACTGGGATGACAAGTGTGTCAAAATGATTAGTTGATAGTGGTGATATTATTTAAAGGGGTTGGGGAGAATCTCATATTTCTGTGAGATGCATTTCTTAAAACATTAAAACATCATGTAGCCATCATGACCTTCTCAAAAGGTTGAAATGGAAAGAGAGAACTCAGGGATTTATTAATGTGCTAGGGAAAGCTCCAGTGTTAACCCAACAAACAGTGAGTACATATAGATAGCCCCTGGCAAGTGGAGAGAGACAACTTAAAAGTCAAAAAGGATGAATAAATATGAGATCTGAATTAAAAGCCCAAGAGCCAACACTCTACTGCTCTGAATGACAGAAGAGCCAGCCGGAGAAACATGAAAGGAAGAAAATGGTAGTGATTTGGTGGTAATGGCAGGTCTGTATGAAGAGAAAGTTATAAGGTAGAAGATGGAAAGGGGAAGACATGTATTGACATTTCCTATTGCTGAAATTTAACTTAAGTGGCAGTGTCTACATCTCACAGAACCTATTTATTACACTTTACTTCTAACATAGGAAGGGTGGGGCTCTAAGTTCACCTTCTTGCTCTGAAGGTATAAGACTCCGTGCTCACAGTGAGGCCATCAGTTTCCACAGGGGAAGGCTTGACTTCAGTTTTATTCTCAGAATCCCCATTGAGATCAAGGTTAGTATGGGAAAGGGAGGGGCTGGTACAAACACCTAAGTTATAACTGGGGAGGCAAAGTCCTTCATAGTGGGCAGAAGCTTTAGCTCTGTACTATGAGCTATTGTAAGATTTCAGAATACATGGAAGAGCATATTGGCCCATTGAGGTAAGTTGGGAGAAGGCTCCGTGGATTGTATGGTCTTAAACTTGAAATTCAGTTGAACAGTTAAGAAAAAGGAGGGGGACAATGAAAGACAAAGCACAGGGTGGACTGTCATTTTGTAGTAGCAGTGATTGCTGCATCCCTGTCAGAGACTGTGGATACTGCAGTGGAGATGGTTTCAGGTAACCAGCTGGTTCAGGCAGGAGAGCACTGTTGTGCGAGACAGAACAAGGGTACGTCATCTACATGGTGATAGGCGATATGCTAAACTTCTCTGTACATTTGATGTCAGGAAAGCTGACTCATAAATTCGAGTCATCAGCCGCATATACTGTCTTCTCTCTTTGAATTTAATAGATGATTACTTTCTTTTCCAGAACATTCTAACTCTGCAGGCTGCCCTCAATTCTCTAAGACATCTACCAAACATGTTTTAGATGTTCTATATTACACCTGCATCCACCTGCAGATCATCTGTTTAAAGCTCTACTCTTGCCTCAAAGTGCAAATGACAGTTTTATCCTCTTGAAGCCTTTTATCTCCAGCCTTATCTGCTGATTCTCTACACACATCTAACTACTTGTCAATCTTCAAATACTTCTCGCTCATAGCTCACACCATTTTTCCCTCATTAAATGCTCTCCTGTGACCCCAGATTCTTTTGTTGCTACTATCTTCCTCGTTCTACAGTTTACTTTCCTGTGAAAGTTGAGAGGAAAGTTTGGAACTTTTTCTAAAAAGCATCTGCCCCCTCAATTCTCCTATAAAAAAACAAGAAAGGTTTTGTATTTGAGTTCATTTGCTTCCTAGCGCCCTAGTTTACCCAGTAAGCTCTGAGTGGCTTAAAGGGAAAAAAAAATCATGTCTTTTATTTCACTTGATGTCCAGAGCCATGTTTAGTGCTGAATTATGTTGAGTGAATCGGTGAGAACATAAAGAAGAAACAAGCTATGTCCTCTCGTTAGCTCTTCTGCTTGACTCTGCTGGAGCAAGACTGTCAAGCTGGCTAATTTTAGGGCAAGTTTACCCTGTTCGTTCTCTTTACACAGAGCCCAGGTAAAAGTCAAGTTGAAAGCCATACTATCAAGGCAGCCTTCTCCCAACAGATCTCACTTACATAAGACAATATGATTGTCTGTCCTCATATTTGGAAATCATACAATACCTGATGCAGAGTTCATCTGATGGTTGTGGTTAGAAGTCTTGTGCTTTGGAGGTTAGAAAGATGACTCTAGGAGCTTACGAGCACACACTGCTCTTGCAGATGTTCCCAGCACTCACCTTGGGTGACTCACAGCTGTTTGTAACTCTAGCTTCAGGGGATTCCAGACTCTATTCTGGCCTTGTTTGGCACCCCACACAGCCACAGTTAATTAAAATCTTCGTGCTTAAATAAGAACCAGAGGTAGGACTTGCCAGAGGGTTTATTTTTTTTAAAGAAAACAAACTATCTTTTTTCATTATACATAGCAATGCATGTTCCCACTCCCTTCCCTTCTCCCATTCCCTCCACTTACTCACCCCCCCCACCCCTCATCCACCCCTCAGAGAGGGTAAGGCAAATTGCTTTGGAAAAAGTCCAAGGCCCTCCCTACTATATCAAGGCTGAGCAAGGTATCTATCCAAAAATGCCAGTACAAGCAGTAGAGATAAATTCTGGTGCCACTGCCAGTGGTCCCTCAGTCTGACCCAGCCATAAAACTGTCAACCACATTCAGAGGGACTAGTTTGATCCTATTCTTGTTCCTTTCCAGTCGGGCTGGTGTTGGTGAGCTCAGGTAGACTGTTTTAGTGGTCTTGACCTCTTTGCTTATATTCTCATTCCTCCCACTCTTCAATTGTACTTTGGAAGCTCAGTTCAGTGCTCTGATGTGGGTCTCTGTCTCTGTTTTCATCAGTCGCTAGATGAAGACTTTGTGGTGATATTTAAGATATTTATCAGTCTGACTACAGGGCAAGGCCAATTCAAGCACACTCTTTATTGCTTAGAATCTTAGCTGGGTTATCCTTGTAGATTCCTAGGAATTTCTCTAGGGCCAGCTTTCTTGCTAATCCCATAATGGCTACCTCAGTCAAGATATCTCTTTCCTTGCTCTCATCTTTGTCCTTCCTCCATCTTGACTATCCCATTCCCTCAAGTTTTCCTTGCTCCTCCTTTTCTCCCCTCCTGAACCCTAAGAATCACATATATAAATCTACTTGGAAAGTTGAAATAGACAAGATCACCTAACAAGATTGGGAACACAGGGGTGTGGGAAGAATGGAGGGTGGAAGGGGAAGAGGCCAGAAGTTGGTTTGTTTGTTTGTTTTAAAAAGTTCTTCTGTTTGAAGATCCCTGTCCTCACTGAGATACCATGAGTTCATTGTGCCCTGGGCCTACTCTAGGCTGCTTGTTGGAATCTGGTAAGGCACACCCCTGAAAAGACTATTTAAGGCCTGAATTGGTTAATGCTTCTTTGAATCAGAATGTATCCTTGCAAATCTTTCTCTCCTCAATGACCCTGAAGGAAGAGGAAATCATTTGACACCACAGTAAGGTCCTTTGATTCTGAATCTGACTTAACATTGCTTCTACTGCCCCCGGATGGAGTCAATTAAATAGGACATTTAATCTCCCCTTAGTAGTTTTCTCTCCACCCTCCTATCAAACTTCTGCCATTACTTTCTCAGTTGTGCTAGCCTGTCCCATGAAAAGTACACAAACGCAAGGTGTTTTGTTCTAGAAGACTCAGTTACCCTCCATCATGTAAGCTTTAACCTTTTCTTAAACCTTTATAGTTTTATCTCATTTGTTCATTTATTATATATTTGTGAATAGAGATTGAACTATAATCTTACTAAATAGTATTCACAGTCCCATTTTTGTTTTGAGATGTCTTAATAAGTTAAGTTTAGGTTAGCTTTTAATTCCCCATGTAGCCTTGGTGATGCCGACCTTGAGATCTTCTTACTTCCTCAACCTCCCAAATAGAGTGGAGATTACGGGTCTATGTCATCAGGGCTGGTTCTCCTTTCAAGAAGCAGTGGCTTTCACCTCGTTCACCTGAGAAGGTTGCCTTTGGTGTTTCAGGCACTGTAAGGAGATGAGCTCTGTGCCTGATGGAGACATCGTACAGGCCACAGTATACATGCTCCAGACTCTGACATCATCTATTTCTAACTGTATAATTTGGGCAGGCTTCTTATCCTTTCCTGACTTCTGCTTCGTCATCTGTAGAATGTGAAATCACATGTATTCTTGGGGATTAATAGTAAACAGTAAATAAGGCTGTAGGAGAATGTGAAGAATGTTTTTGTTTTCCTTTGAGTTATGCTTCTAGAGTTCAAAACTGACATTTCTGCTTTTTACTTCCTTTAAAGATTACTTTTATTATTATTGCTTGTATAAAGGTTATATGTGTAAATACGTGTATATGTCATTTGTGTGCATACAAGTGCACATGTACTTGTGTGAATATGCATGTAGAGATCCCAGAGTTAATATTGTGTCTTCCTTCCCTACTTTCCTCTTGATTTCTTGAGGCAGTTTCTCTCACTGAATCAGGAGTTGCCACTTCAGCTAGCCTCAGAAAATCTTCTCTCTGCTTTTCCTAGTTCTGAGATTACAGTCAGCTGCCTCTCCAGAGTCATTAAGGTGGGTTATTGGCATTTGAGCTCCTGTCTTCATACTTGTACAGCAAGCCCTTTTTTGGCCTAGTCATATCTCCAGTTGCAAACATGACTTTTTAGTACTCTGCTGTGATGTCGGGAAAGCTACTGATCTCTGCTTCTTGGCTTTTTTAACTATAAAATAAGAATGATAATATAAGCCCCGATGTTGTAAGGTTTATGAGGATCTGAGAAAATACACACTTTTTAAAAGTGCTGGGCTCTTGGCACTGCTGCAGCCCAGCTCGGGTGTGAGTGTAAACATTGTGAGAAAAGAAGAGAATCAGAACTTTGAGAGTGTATTCATCACTTCACACGTGTCCAAGGCTCCATCGAAAGTTAATTTCTCTGAGTTCTGAAGACAAAGAACTATATATTTTTTTTCTTTGAATCTTCTTCTCTTGTGACTTCTTAATGATCTTTAAAGGAAATTTGGGCCGGTAAATAATGGTCATTGTGTGTGTGTGTGTGTGTGTGCATATCTCCATTTCAGTGAAAGAATCTGAAAGCAATATGGCCAAATTGCCTTTTAACACCCTGAGTGCTCAGAAAAACATGCGTTTCATGTTAAATCACAGGGTCTCACTCTTACCCCAAATTTTCATGAATGATGACAGTAATTAGGCCTCTCTAAATTAAATGTGTTGGTAAAACTCTCAAACTGTTTACTCTTCTAGACTCATGTGAACTGATGACATGAGAAACATTTTTAAGGAAGAAAATAGAGAGTATAATTGTAGATACTGGAAGCTCTCATGGCTGGAGAATGGATGATAGAATGCCATTGGTGCTACTTATCAAGCAGAGACAAGAGCTGGTCTGTGGGAATGCCTCAGAGTTTCAGGCATGTGGGCCTAGTTAAAATGCAGGTAGTTAAAATGCCTAACCCTCAGAGTATATGATTCCAAAAGCCAGATAAGGGGTCTGGGAGTTTTTATTCTAGTATGTTCTTAGGTGAAGCTCATGGTGCTGTTGACTCCAAGGTCAATTTTAGCCAAAAATACAGAATCATAAGCATATCTGGGGTACCTTTCTGGAAAAAGGCTCATCACAGGCATACAGAATCATCACCTCCAGTTTGAATGGAAGTTTAACAAGCACACTCATTGGTTTTTATGATGGAGGATCATATTAACTGGGTAAGCATGAATAAACATCTATTTACCCAAGATAGGGAAATAAGGACAGTCCAAAATATAATCACAGCAGTGTCTAACCTGTTGAACCAATGCATTTATTGGGCTTGTTTACAAAGCACAGAGAGGAGTGGGGCAGTGGTGGCACATGCCTTTGATCCTAACACTCAGGAGTCAGAGGCACATGGATTGCTGAGTTTGAAGCCAAACTGGTCTACAGACTGAGTTCCATGATAGATAGGATTAGACAAAGAAACCTTGTCTCATGAAATCAAAGCAAAACCAACTGAAAACAAAACGTGGATGGGTGAATGGTGTCTTATAGGATTGTGGGAGACTCCCGACAGCTGAATCACCACAAATTATCCCCCTATCATAGTTGACCACTCTGGAAATTGCATCATGAAGCTCCCTTTGCAGCTGACCTTCTCCTTTCTTATATATTCTGCTCAGGTTATTTAACCAGATGTGTGGTTGGTAGGGAGAAATGACTCAAGGTCCCATGACCTTCCCTCACTTCTTCTACTGAAGAGTATCAATAGCTTCATTTCACATTCTAAAGAGGCTACAATATATCCACTCAGAAAGTTTCTATGGTTATTTGACCATTGTATTCTCTACTTCATGATGGAAGTGGGGTAAACAAAACTTCCTCTGCCTGGAGCAAAAAAGCCATACTGTAACATAGGGTGAACTTATTAATGGGAGATAGAAATCACTTTCAAGGCTTTGTCTTTTGAGAGATGATGGTGATGAATGCAGGTTAAGGAATGCTGAAAGGAAAGTGAGGGATCTCTTGGCTTGCAAAATGTTCTCATGGAATCTAGAGCAAATTCATATTAAATTTACAATAGGAATATGAATCTCTACCATAGTTGCATTGTTAGGGTTCTCCGGCGGAGCTTTAAAATACACAAAAATATTAGACCCAGAGAGTGAGTTGCCGGTGTCTGTATTTTCCAAAGCTTCAGGAATTTTCAGTGCATTTCTAGACATACAGAAGACCAAATAGAAAGGTGAGGAACCTGATCTCCATTTCATCACCAATTACCTACATAGCCAAGGGAAAGCTTTCTGGTGTCTTTAGCATGGATTCATCTTTGGTGAATGGAGGGAAGAAGAGTTGAATTGAATTAGGTTCTTCTTTTTTGGCTCTGGTATTGACTCTATGTTTGAGTAATCTGAAGGAAATAATAAAATGGACAACCTGTGGGTAAACATCTCATTCTAAAACCTACACGGTTAAGACTTAGGCTTCTACAGTTTTTCATTGAACTCCCTGTGTTCTTAGATTGGGCATGTAGGGCCTGGACCATTCAACTGAGTCAAGAATTCTGTGTCTCTGTATAAGCTGCTCCCTGGGTTCCTATAGCCAGCATCAAGTTGTTTGCTGAAAATAACAGATTAGGCTTTGACATGTCAGGCACATATCCTCTGTCAAATGATGTAGTCACCTTGTACTTAACTGCAGAAGTGACTCCTCTAATTATAAGAACAACAACAAATTTGCTCTGGAACACTTGGTGTTTGATATCTTCCAAACATCCTTATCAGAGAGTTAGACTCAATATGGCTATTTTACTTAGGAGGGCATGGCAGCATCAGGAGACTCCTTCCCTGTGTGGTAGTGTAGTACACTTTCACATTGCAGGCTGGTTGTTTTGTGCCCGAACTTAAAATAGTGATACCACTGGGAATCACATTTGGAACCCTTAAAGTAATGTGATTCAGTAGGTCTCAGATAGAGCTGATATTCAGGGTTTTTTGGGACAAATTCAGACCATGCCTTTAGAATTATCTTGTGTTGTGGCTGATGTTTGTCCCCCACCCCCGTGTGTGTGTGTGTGTGTGTGTGTGTGTGTGTGTGTGTGTGTGTGTGTTGGCCACAGGTCAGCACCAGTATATTCCTCAATCCTTTTTATATTATAAGACTCGGTCTCTCACTGAATCTGAAGCTTCCTGATTGGGTAGACTTCCTGGCCAGCAAGCCCCAGGGATTTTCCCATCTCTGCCTACCCAATGCTGGGATTTCAGGCACACCCTGCCACATTTTGCTCTTATATGGGTGCTGGGAGCCAAAAGTGGATCCTCATTTTTCCATGGCATGCACTTTACCAACAGAGCCATTTCTCTGGCTCAGTGCTTTGAATAGCCAGGTTCTACCTGATTCTCACACAGAAAAACTAATCCAGGCTCCATTTTGGTGGTGTATTACAAACATCATTGGAACTACACATATAAAGTTGTAGCGCTTTGTCATGCCCCAACATATTCATCACAGACTGCCATTTTTTTCTAAGTGGACCTTTGGGATGTTTTGGCTATATTTCAAAGATGTTTTTCATTTTTGAAGTAAAGATTATTTATTTTGCTCTCTGTAAAGGAGTGAAGGGTTTTAAGTATCCAATCAAACCAGGAAGATTATTGATAAGAGGAAACCTTGTGAACTCTACTGCTCATGCTAGCATTGTGACTACTAAACAGTGGCAGTAGCCACATGCCATTCTAAAGCTCATCTAAAATACAAATGACCGATCTTATGTAGCTAGTACCCAAAGTTTACCAGGTCTTATGTACCTGGTAGCCGGAAGTATCCATCTAGTTCTACTTCACTAGGCTCCAAGGTTCTCAAAAACAAGCATCATGTCTTATCCTTTTCTCATCCATAACTAAAAAGTACAATGCTTAAAGATATCCTTTAAAAGTGTTCAGATAATTCAGATTATTTTTGGCCCTATGTGTCAGTTTTTCAGTATGTTTTATCCATTCTTTATAAGGGTAAGGTCATTCTAAGCTTGAAGACTCCACCCAACAATATGTATGTGGGGGGGGGGCATAACTAACTTTTCCTCTTATTTAAACATAAAACAATACTGTTGAGAAAATCATCTGTAAGTGCATAATATATTCACTTATGGTGAAAATATAAGTATTAAACACTTAAAATTTTTACTTAAGCTTCCAGGAATACAAACATTCTCATTATAACTATTACAATTATTACTTACTTAATATTGATGTTCCTCAAATACTTTCATAGCCCCTCCTCTATGCATGCACTCAAAGTATGCTCTATAAACCTGTACCCAATGAGAGAATCTATCTAAGGTAAAAGCTCATGTTAGTGAAATAAGCAGCCTACCTGGAAAGCATGAAGCTAAATAGAACCAAGAGGCATAGAATTTCTCCACACTTACTCCTTTCTGGGAATATTAGTCAGAGTGCCATCTTTAGCTTTATATCACTGAGCAAATTGAAAGGTCAAGCCAAATGGCCATTCAGTTAGATGACAGATTCACTTAGATGAAAGATAGAAAACAAAAGACCTCCTGAGGATGAAAGCAAAGCAATTCTATTGTAGGAAGTTGCTAAGCTGAGGCACATTTGAAGGGCATTATGGAGTAGGACTTATCCTATGGGCATTAATCACGAGAATAACCTTGGCTGTGGGTTTGTAGCTACTTTCAAGAGTACAGCTGCTCATTCCATCTAGACCTGGTGATGGTCTCCCAAGAGTCAGAGGATGAAGCCAGAATGCATCTGCGACCATGCCTGGCCTGAACCGAAATGGAAACATCTGATGTCCAGTGAGGCAGAGGTGACGATTTAGAGGTCACTTTGGAAGGAAAAAGGATTTCATTGCTTCAGTTCTTTCTAAGGGGAGTCTCAGGGTGCTGTGATCTAACTCTGCTGTCTGCTGTATAGGCATGCTGTGACCCTATCTCTGGTCATTATTGGAATGCTTTAGATTTCAGTGAAAAGCAAGACAGGCACATATTTCTAGGTATTAGTTGAGAGCATGTGGTCCAAAGAGAGAAATGATTGCAGGGCATTCCATAAGAAGTTTTTCAGCTAGGGAAAGATTTGCGACAATGCTGTTTGTCAGTGGAACTGGGAGGCCTCTCCTCACTCTAGGACAGTGGGAGAAAGAAGTGGTGGTGACTGCAGCAAACGTGGTGAAGAGCTGAGGGTGTCTGCTGAATGAATATGCTACCCAGGTCAAAACATTAGGTGCATATGCAGAAAGATTAAAGTAGACATCAGGAAGCAAGCATATGAAAGCAGATGTTGACAGATGTCACCCGTGGATGATGGAGAGACCCAGGCTTTTACCTTGTCTGGAAATGGCTGTACTTGCTCCTAGGGATGTAATAATGAAAAAAGGAACTATACTTTGCATTCGTATTCTAAATTAGACACTAAAAGGAGATTTGAAACCCTTTGAGTAAACTTGAAGGAGGCAAGAGAGCAAATCTCTAATAAAGGGTGAAAGAGAGAGAGAGAGAGAGAGAGAGAGAGAGAGAGAGAGAGAGTAAAGAATGGAGATCAGGGAGAACAAGGTGGAGGGATGGGGCTTGGGAAGGTTCTGGTTTGCGATTCAAGTGAGAGGATGGAGAATTTGCAAGTAGGAAGGGCAGAGATTGAGCTGTTAAAGGGCTTTAACTTTCATTTTGGTCACTTATTAAGGACCTTTGACTGTGAGAAGAGGACCCCCCCAAGGCTTATGTAATCCATTTACGTGAACTCTGAAATTGGATGACATGTGTCTAGTTCACAACTCTTCTGCTCAGGTGGTACTCATTACAGAGATAAAATCCTGGGTTTTCATCATGGAGTTACTGTAGATTACTATACTCCATTGAATATAGTCTATAGTCTGGATCCATAGATGGATTACTTAGGTACTTGGCTCAAGTCCAGGATGGAGAGCATGTCTTGAGACTTAGTTAAAACTGGGAGACTGATGAAAAAGTAAGTGCCAAAAGAGGCCATGACTACAGAGCACACCACATGATTAATATAAAGGGGCTTCTGGAGTGATCGGATCTTCCAGTTCCAGGAGGAGGTAGCGGGGATAGCTGTAGTTGGAGAAAATAGTCCCCTGATTACAAACCCAGATTTTCTCCTCTTTGACTGTTTATCGGCAAACTCTTGTGTACTTGTTGAACTTGAAATGGCATCCTACATGTTCTTCTGCATGCCTTATACCACATTTTAATTCTCCTGTTCCTCTTATTTTTTCCTGGTCTCACACAGTTTAATATTGATCAGTAGACTTTGGACTATACGTATTTTTATTTGTTAAAAATATGAACCTATTCGATCCACTTAACTGTCTATTCATTTATTGTTTACACCATGTATGTGGTGTGTGCTACACATGTGTGTGTGTGTGCTGGTTTGTATGCACCTGGGTGGATGGACATGGGGACCTGGTTTTGATTCCAAGTGTCATCCTCAGTTAATCCACAGTGTATATTGAGACACGGTCTTTCACTGAACCTGGAACTCATCATTTCAGTTAGTATGCTAGCCGCCCACTTGCCTTAGCATGCTCTGCTTCTGCCTTCTCACTTGCTAAGTTTATAGATGGATTACAATGACCACCTACTGGGGGATATTCATTCATACTGTGAACTCTGAGTTTGCATTTGTGTTAATTAAATAAAATTAACCTTGCGTCGGGAAGCCTGTCTCAACTAGTCAACAGAAAGCAATCATAGAGCACCAGAGAGCATCTGGGTGAGACAGAGAGATACAGGAAGTAGTTGGGTGGGGTTTAGAGTAGCACAGCTGGTTGTGCTTTGAGAAAGTAGAAGTATGGGTATTCTGTGGATACTAGAAAGGAGAGGTTAGCTAGCTGCTAATCAGTCTGCCTGAGCTCTCAGCTTTTGACGCCAGCCTTTGAATCCTGAGTCTTACTCATAATTGGAATGATAGAGATTTAGTTAAAGACACCTTTAGCGGCAGCAGCAACAGGGCTGGTGCCTGTGGGAGCAGAATTCTCACTGGGATGCACCCTGAGTAGCCAGGGTACTGCTAGAGAAACAGGCTGGGGACTGTGGAGTGGCAATTACTACCTGAGATAACAGTAGATTAAAGCACAGCCACTGCGCTGAAGTTAAAACAACAACCTCCGGGCATTTATATTTCATGGGATTTCAGGGATTAAACTCCAAGCATCATACCTGGACAGCAAGCAGCTACAAAGTAAGTCATTTCTCTAGCTACTGATATACTTAACTTTAACCAAATAATTTTGACATAAACACCATAATCTATATGTCATTCAATTCTTATTATTAAGGTACTTTGGAGTATTTGACAGACCTACAGAAATTAATCCTTGATGCTCACCAAGTTTCAATCTAAACCAGGATTAACAATCCCTTTTTGTGCAGGAATAAACACCTTCTCTTCCTGACTTGCATGTTATGTACTATCTGTCACTATCCATTAATCCTGCCTTCGTCGAGCAAAAGCAGTCACAGATAATACATACAATGACAAATATGTTTTCCAGTAAAGCTTTATTTACAAAACCAGATGATACAGTAAAATATTATTTGCAAAATAGAGGAGGAAGAAAACAGAGGATTCGGGACTTAGTGTAGGGACATTCTTTGTTCTTTTTTTATTTTATTTTATTTTTTTATTTATTAAGGATTTCTGCCTCCTCCCCGCCACCGCCTCCCATTTCCCTCCCCCTCCCCCAATCAAGTCCCTCTCCCTCTATGTACATTCCAAAAGGCTGACAAGAAAGCCCAGTTGCTAAGGAGCATCTTAATTAGATCAAGTGTTAAACTGTCATGGAGGGAAACAGATGAATTCTTAGAACAATTGCTTTGTTTTCTCAGCAAAGGATTCTCACAGGTTGGCTTTCAGTGACATAGTAAGACTTGGAGAAGTAGGGACTCATAATGACTGAGATTCAGGAAGATTCAGGATAGCAGGGATGCCTTGGAGTGATACTTCCATATTCAAGGACTTACATGGGAGTCATCGTGGTCTCAGAAATGAATACTCTTTATTTTTTATATATGTGCATTATTTGGGGGTGCTGGTGCCTGTAGAAGGCTGAAGAGCACAAAGTCCCCTGGAACTGCAGTGACAAGTTTCAAGTGTCATTGGAAATGCACATCTATGTATCTTCACACGTAATTGCATATACAGACATGTTTCGTCTACTCTCATGTATTATAATAGTACATAAAACAATAGTATGTGGTAGGTAGTGAGGGCTGTACAGATAGTAAGCCTGATTCCTGTGGATCATTATAAGTAAGAAGTCTTCAGAGACTTATGGACTATGAATTTACTTTGGCATAGTGCTAGGAATTTAATTGGTAGAGTATTTTCTATAAAGGATTAGGTTCTCCATAAATCCCCAAAGACAATACGGTACAAAATGAAGTCTCTGGGCCATCTCTCATTAAATTAGAATTTTGGACAAAAGGACAGATCTTTTAATGGTGTCAATGGTGAGACTCCTAGGTGTGGCTTTACCCCACTCTTCCCTTTGTGACCAGGCTGCGGGAAAAGATTGCTCTCACTTACCCATCAGGATCTTCAAATGTTTTTGGAGACCCCAAACACTGGATGGCTTAACACAGCTCACATTCATCAGTAGAGGCAAGATCTAGTGTTCCCACACCACTAGTGTTCAGCCTACATATATGTAAGTCAACATCTGTTAGGCACTAGAATGTCAAGGTTTTATTTACTTTCACAGAACTGAGGGAAGAAAAATAATACCAGGGAGTAATGACACTTCACTTCTTTGATGTGAAGATAGAGAAAATGAAATCTCAGGAGGTCTTTGGTAATTAAAAGGGGATTATATCTGTTGCATGACTTGAGATAACATAAGAGAAGCCTCTGCTATCCTTTTCACATAACAGCACTTTATTGATGAAGCAGCTTCAAGAACGCATTAGGCGATGTTTTATTGCATTATTTTAAGCCACTGAGGTTTTTATATATGAAGGGTATAGATTTATGCTGAGTGATTCAGCGAGGAAGCAGGCACATCAATTTGTTCATGAATGTGAGCTGGTGATTACCTCCATTAAAGTCACCAGGGCAGACTGATCACTTTAATTTAGGTGGAGGCATGCACACAGCATTTGCTAGTGGTGCGTGCATCCCTAAGAACACAAGCAGAGGAGCTATTTTGCACCCAGAGGAGCCCTAGACAAGCAGATTTGTGTTGTCGTAGGTGTCTCACTATAGACAAAGGCACAAGGACTGATGACAGTACTGTAAAGAAATTTCTCTGCAGTTCTGTGTAGCAGGATTCTACATCTGGTTCATTCGGTTCTCGGTTTGCCAAATGCTGACTTGATGTAAAACTGTAAAAGAAAGGGAGGGAATAGGCATGGGAGAAAATTAAGTATTAAACATGTGTAAAATTGCATAGAAAATCGAGAATATTTGGAGTATGAAATGAAATAAATTGTATCAAAAGACACTGAGTCACTAGAGCAGCCTTGACCAGGAACTATGAGCCTCCTAACATGGATACTGGGAGCTGAACTGGACCCCTCTAAAAGAGCAGCAAGAGTTCTTAACCTCTGAGCTATCTATTAATCTCTGAATCTATCACTATTTATCTTTGTCTCCACTTCATTTCCTAAGTAATAATTATAAAATTGTGAACTTTTAAAATTTGTCACACATGAACCTCTGTATCTATAGGTTTAGTGTTCAAGAATTTAATGACCCACGGATTGAAAACACTAGCAGAAAATTACATTGATATTGAACATAAACAAATTTTTCCCTTTTAAAAAAGAGATTTATTTTTATTTATGTATGTGTGTGTGTATCTCTCTGTATGTCAGGTGTGTTTTTTGTGTGGTGAGGTACCCATACAGAACACAAGAGTGTTTAGATTCCTGGAGCTAGAGTTACAGGAGGTTATGAGCTACCTGATATGGATCTTCTTGAAGAGCTAGAAATTTTCTTAACCACTGAGCCATCCCTCTATCTCCAAGCAGATCTTTTGCTATTATTCTCTAAACTACAGAGTTCAACAGCCATGTACACATCATTTACATTGGCATTATTGAATTTAAATGTTCACAATATGGGGCTTGACATGATTCTGATTTAATTCAGTGTTCCATCAGTGTCTTGGGAATGTTGAAAAGCTGTTTTCTTCAGTAAAAAGTTAGGGAACATATGTCAATCATAATGCAAACTGAGTTCGGGAAGCAACTTTTTGTACTGGAAAGCTTGGCACCAGTTTTCCTTAATGGTTTATTTTCTGTCATAGTTTGCTAATTGTATTGTTTGTTTAACCTGCTTACACAGTGTAAAGTAAAAGAAAGTAATGAAAAGAATACAGTGATCACTGAATAGAAAAACATTCACTAACTGAGCTGACAGTAAAAACAGATTAAAGGATGGCTGGCTGACCTCGTCATGGTACATGAAATAGCTGAGCTAATAGCAATGAGCACTCTTGTTCTTAAATTTTCAAAGATCTTTGTTTCTTCTATGACTGTGTCTATGTGTGTGTGTGTGTGTGTGTGTGAGAGAGAGAGAGAGAGAGAGAGAGAGAGAGAGAGAGAGAGAGAGAAGGGGGGAGAAAGAGAGTTTGCAGGGTATCTCATTCAGTTGATCTTCATGACTCTGAACCTGGACCACACTGACTGAGTTGGACTACTGGTCAACAAGCTCCAGGTGTGGTCTCTCGTTCTATACCTACTCCACAGTGCTGTGACTTCAGGTACAGGCTATCACACCATGTTTACACAGTAAGCATGTTACCATAGTTGAGCATAGTTCCCAATGTCTCAGATTCTCTAATCTTATGGTCAGCAAGCACACAATTTAGTGATGGTTGCCTAGTTTCCTCCTTCCCCCAAGGACAGCTTGTTCTAGGCACAGAAGCCATGTGGAGAACACCGGCTCAGTGTTTTCAGCATTTACTTCCCCATTTCAATCCTGCTCAAAGGTTCTGGAGGAGGACTCCTTTTCACTGTGGATATAATGCAATTGGTTCACCAAATAGCTCTGCCCACCATGCTTATCGCCCATCCAACTTTCAGACATCCCACATCAATTTTAATAGCCCCAAATTTAATATCCTATGATAAACTTTATTGTTTTCTAGGCCTCCAGGAGGGTTGATATCTTTTGTTGTCTCAGTTAAGCTGTAAATAATTCAAGAATAGAGAAAGAAAAGGCCAAATCCAGCTGGGAATGGACATCCCATATTGTCACCTACTTCGTTGATTCAAGCAGGATAAAAAAATGTCTCAAATCTAATCAGACTGCAGGATGTCTTCGAGGCTGTAGTCTATGCTCTATTTATGGTCTATTGTCTGTTTTTTTTTGCTTATTTTTCCTTATGTCTAATGACATTAGTTCTTCATTTGTTCCCTCTGAGAAGTCCCATTGTACTAAAATGACCATAGAGATGAGTCACGCTTCAAAAAATAGGGTATTTTATTCAGCTGAGAAGATTCTGATTTCATTAACTTGTAGTTAAAGAATAGACGATCAAGACCATTCATGAGGCATTTGCTGCGTTCAATACCCTTAGGCTGGTGGGAAAGTGTTGTTTGAAGGTTTTTATTCATGAAAGCTACCTGGAAGATGAAGCCATGGGGTCATCTGCTGACAGAGCTGTATAAATGTATAAAAATCAAAACTCAGAAAAATCTGTTCAGAGCCATGATTACGGCAGTGGCTTGTGGGAGAAGCAGAGGAATAAAAGCCATAATGAAACCAGGAAGGTAGGAGTTTGGATGGCTTCCACGACCAGTTTCAAAAACACACCCTGCCTTCTGAGATACTGAAGTCCTTAGAGTGCTATCCGGAATCTGCTCAGCATGTCTCCAAGTACAATAGAAGGAAAATGTAATTCTGATTTTAAGTGGAATTAAACGTAGGAGTACTTTGCAGAGTAGAGGCTGCCAGACATTAGGATTTGTGCATCTGTGGAAATTAAAGAGAATAAATAATCGGAGGACAGTGGAGAGTGCCAGCTGTCTGTTTCTGCTCACTGCTTCCAGCTCTGTCCCTCCTGCCAGGTTCTGCTCCATGACAAGTTTCTACCTTACACTGAGGTTACAGTGAAGTTATTTAAACAAAGGGCAGAAAGATACAAGAAGAAAAGGTTATCACTGGTGTAGGAGGTTCTTCTGTCTATGTGTTGCTTCTTTCATTGTTGAATAAAGAAACTGCTTTGGCCTTTTGATAGGGCAGCACTTAGGTAGGTGGAGTAGACCAAACTGAATGCTGGGAAAAAGGCCAGAGAGAGACACCATGAAGCTCCTACCTGAGACTGATGCTGGTTAGAATCTTTCCCAGTAAGCCACGACCTCATGGTGTTATATAAATTGGTAGAAATGGGTTGAATCAAGATGTGAGAGTTAGCCAATAAGAGGCTAGAAATAATGGGCCAGACAGTGATTTAATTAATACAATTTCTGTGTGATTATTTCAGGTGTAAGCTGGTGGGCAGTCAGGACAGAACAAAAGGGACCCCACTCTACCTACTACATACCACCTTCTGGATTTTACTGTTTGGCATTTCTTTCTTGTGAAAAAAATTGGTTGTTCTCAGTCCCAAACCCTTCCTCTGCTCCCAAGCCTGCTTCTACTAGGAAACCCACAGGCAGCATTGGTCTGAACACGACAATCTTTTGTGATTGACCTGCACACTAACTTGTGTGCAAGCTACAACTCCAACTTTACTTAGACTTTTCTGGTTTATTGTAGACCGCTTTGGGTGGGTTACTTAGTCTAGGGGTTGTAACCCACCCTGCAGTCAGTTATTCTAGGGTCCCAGAGAGGCACTATCTGAAAAGACTTGAGCAAGAGAGAGGAAGAAGGCCAGGCATATTTGTCGAAGCCTTTGTTTATTAGAGTCAGGGTTACAGCTTATATAGGATAAGGAATTGGGGGGGGGCACAGGGGCCTGGGTTCTTGCCACGTGGTTCACGTTGGTCACGTAGGCCAGGAGGTTACGAAAGGTCAGGTCAAGATTCCTTGGCCAGGAAGTAACAAGTTGACACACCTTAGTTCTCTAGATAGTTTGGAATATGAGGCGGGTTCCACTAACAGATAGCTCTCTATTAACAGATAATTGGGAGTGGGATAGGCTCTGCCAATAGAACAATTCTAATTATTGTTAGGAGTGAGTGGGGTCCTCAGAGCAATGGTTCCTGTAATAATTTTGGGGGGAAAACGGCTCCTGATAGTTTATATTAAGCTTTTTTTTTTTTTAACCCACTAAGGTGTAAAAAAGGTTTTCCGTAGCTGGTGTTATGGGCATGGGTGCTAAATCTTTTTTATTGTAAAGTTTTTTTTTTTTTTTAAAATAACCATATCTCAAGGTATTATAGTAGGTCATCACAAATCAACAGTTTTAACAGTTCTGAACAGCTGGCCAGTCTTGTTTGTCTTATATCCTTACCTATTTCTCCAAGTCATAGAATTGTAAGAAATGCCAGCCATCTTACTACTTTGATCATCAATATGCTGATTATCTCTTTAAATTAAAAAAAAAGAACTATGTGTGTATGTATTGGGGGAGATATTTGGAAGAGTAGAAGTACATTTGGAAGCCAGAAAAAAAATTCAGATCCCCCTGGAGATATAATTACAGGAGACTGTGATTTACTGGATATGGGGTCCATGACTTTAACTCAGTTCCTCTGGAAGAGCAAGCAGTTAGCACTCAATTTTGCTGAGCCATCCCCCCAACACCCCCCCCTTTTTTTTTTTACAAGGTTTCTCTGTAACTTTGAAGCCTGTTCTGGAACTGGCTCTTGTAGACCAGGCTGGTCTCAAACTCACAGGGATATGCCTGCTTCTGCCTCCTGGGTGCTGGAGTTAAAGATGTGCTCCACCACCTCCCAGTCCCCCGTCTCTTTTAAAGCAATCAATACACTATCATCATGCTTCTTAAATATGAATAACTCCATAGTAACAACATTTGGCTCCATAAATATACTTTATGCATTTATTGATTTATATATTTGCATATATTTGTAGCTTATTTAATTCAGGATATGAACAAGGTGTTATGACACTTCCTCCACCCATTTCTTTCTTTCTTTCTTTCTTTCTTTCTTTCTTTCTTTCTTTCTTTCTTTCTTTCTTTTTTTTTTTTTTTTTGGATTTTCGAG
>NW_004949098.1:6929729-6948244 GCF_000317375.1 Microtus ochrogaster
AATGAAATGAACCTCAGCCAGGACCCGAATGCTCCTGTTTCCCTGAAACATGTCTGCCGACTTTTGTTTTGTTTTGTTTTTTGGATTTTCGAGACAGGGTGGGTTTCTCTGTGGCTTTGGAGCCTGTCCTGGAACTAGCTCTTGTAGACCAGGCTAGCCTCGAACTCACAGAGATCCACCTGCCTCTTCCTCCTGAGTGCTGGGATTAAAGGCGTGCGCCACCACCGCTCGGCTCACCCATTTCTTAATACCAGTATTTTCAGGATAGCAGTCTTGATGTTCCTTTCCATACTTATTTTTATCTTTTATATTTTCTTTCAAATTTGAGTTAATTATACAAGCTGAACAGTTTTAGATTATTTTTGGTGGGGAAAAAATGTTTCATAGATAGCGCTATGGCTATCCTAATTACTTTTTTTGTTGCTGCCCAAAGTACTGTGGCAAATGCAACTTAAGGGAGGGTAGATTTATTTGGCTCACAGTTTTAAGATATAGTCTTCTGAGGTAGGAAAATCAAGGTGGTGCTTACTTGAGTCACCTGATCACAGTGCCATCACAGTCAGAAATCAAAGGACACTGAATGCTTTTGTTCAGCTAATTTTCTCTAATCCCCTGGAAGATGCAACCCCAGGACATGGTGCCACCCATACTTGAGAGAGTTATTCTACTTCAATGAAACTAATCTAGATAATTCTTCACTGGCATGCAGAGGCTGACCCAGTTTTAGTAATCTCTCACAGATGAGCCTGGAGGCTTGTTTCCTAGGTGATACAAGTTCCTGTCAAGGTGATAATCAACACTTAACTGTCACCATGCCCTTCCATGAGAAACACCATCTGGTTCTTGTTTACTTCTCCCTTTTTCTTATAGCCATTAAGAAACCAGAACTGTTATTTCATTGACTGCTTTTTGATGCAAGAGAATATTAACCCAGCCTTGGTTTCAGGAGAACTTTAATTTTTTCGTGTTGGTGTTATACAGCACTCTTTAACTGTCCACTCTTTTCAGGAATGTGACATTAAGTCTGTCTCACATACCAAAGAACAATCAAGCTACCACATAAAACAAATATTCTATGGTAGAAAGAGTTGTTCCACATCAATATAGAATAATTCAATTGAAGATTAAAAGAACAAATTTAATTAAATATATTTCTGATTTTTCTTGGACTACCATGAACAAGGGGCCTGCATTTAGGGTTCACAATAAGAACCAGAATGTAGAAACTATTGATTAATATCATAGAGTAAATAAATACTGATTAGAAGGTATCTAATTTAAGTATCTCCCATGAAAGTCATATTCCCAGTCATGGTACACGGCAGCTTCTATACACTCATGTTAATAGTTATTCTTTAATGATTCACTCAATACATATGGAATACCTGTATTGAGTACTGAATTAGTTGCTGGCAATGTACAATGAATAAACATACAGAAAATATTGGGTTCTGGAGACATGCTTTACCCTGTAAGAACCAGTACTGCTCTTTGAGAAAACCCAACTTTGGTTTCTAGCACTCACATAGGGCGCCGCCTATAACTCCACTCACTGGGGGATCTGACACCTCTGGCTTCTGCAGGTACATGTACTCATGTGCATACGCTCACACACAGAAACACAAAGTACTCTTAACTAAAAGTAAAATAAATCTTTGAAATACTAAACTGCAGAATAGAAACCACGAAATACAGCTAAAGGAAACTGAGCTTGATAGACTTCAGTATTAGCCCACGTGTCACTTCTCCAAAGCTATGTTCCCCTTTGCACTTGGTGTCCTTTACTGTGAGTACGAGACACTTGGCTTTTCTCAGTTTTATTTTAAAAACTCGCGGTATTGGGGAAGGCTCTCAGAAGAATTTTAAATATGAGTGACAAAAAACTAGAAGACAATACTTGCAACTCATTGGAGCTATAATCTTGGCAGTTTATATTTCCATTGTAATAAACATAAGGTATCCCCCATCTTTGTTACCAATCTTCAAAACGCAATTCTTACCCTGATGGTGCACTGAAGTCATTTTGGAAAGTATTCCTACTTCACCATCCACGTGTTCCCAGCTATGATGTGAACACACAGCTCTGCCTGCAGATAGCTCTCCATTCCAGCTCTGCCTTCCACCCACTTTCTTGCACTGCCCAGCTCAGGTTTCTTTCACCTTAGGAATTATGCAAATGTGTGGTCATTTTAATTTCCTTGAGCATTAGGGGATCTGCCAGGGAAGCAGATTGTTTTAGAAACCAGAGACACTCTGAGTACAAAATGAATGTGGCCCAGAGGTGCCAGGGTACTTTTCCTCTGCTAGTCACTTGTTCTGTTTGTGCTGCTCCCAGCCCACAATGCCCCCTCCTCCCTCTTAGCCTCTCTAATCCTCAATCTTCTGTCTTCTTGACAACTGTCTGATGGGATGGATCAGAGTTTTAATGGCAGCTTTGTGTACTGTTGACCTTGGCCAATCAATCTGACCTTGTATTACCAAGTCTCACACCTTGATGAGAAAAAAAATAACCTAAATAGGGCTGCTTGTTCTAGGAAGTTGAAATATTTTTTTTGTTTTATTTTTGCTATTTTAGATTGTTTAATGTTCTTGAAAAAATAAATATGTATACTTTTATGGTAGATTTGGGCTATATAATTTTTGATGTACTCCACCAGTCATCCTGTCTTTCTGTACATCAGTCTTATCTGTTCATGAGGGCATTGTATTGGGCAGCTGGTAGACTGGAAGATGTAGATTCCATTTGTAGAGAGCTTTAATTTGGCATATGATAACTCTTTTCAATGCAAATCGTCACATGTAGCATTTCTTTCACTGAAAGAATCAAGGATGGATGCAGTCAAGTGTGTGGTATTCTTTACTGAATGATGAGTGTTTGGGGCTCATAAGAAAGTGAACACAAATCCAGGAAGTGCAAAGGAGAGACATGTTCAAAGTACGTCATTTAAAAGCAATACTTTTGTAAACTATACTTGAGGATCTTGAAGCAGTAGTTTCTTCTTGGCAGTCTACTCTCCTGGTAAACATACCCGAATTCACTAAGTGGTATCCCAGGGTTGAGCACAGCCGATTGACCTTATTCCACTTGTGGTGGGATGCTGGAAGCGAATAACACCTTTCTGAAAAACAGAGGGTCACACTTCCTTTTCCTTCTCTTTTTCAACTCAATTTTCACTTGACTCTTCTTTCACACAGGTTGCCAATTTGGCCTGTTCCATCTCTAACAATGAGGAAGGGGTGAAATTAGTCAGGATGGCAGCCACCCAGATTGACAGCCTATGTCCACAGGTAAGTACCCTTCACTTTGCTTTCAAAGTCCCTTGGTATCCTAAGAGTCCTGACCCCCCTATACAGAACCCCTCTCTCTTTACCTTCCCCCCCATCCATTGCACTGTGGCATGCAGGTATGTGTATGTGCGCATGCATATGGAGTCCAGAGGTCCACTTCTATTATCACCTGCATTATTATTATGTATTTTTATCAAGTGTCTTTTAATAGATCTGAAACTCATGGATTTGGCTAGGCTAACTGATCACTGTGCCTCAGAGATCTACTTTCTGCTACATCCTGCCAGGCCAGGTTATAGGTCTGTGCTGCCACTCCTGACTTTTTATGTGCTCTAGGCTTCCAAGCTCAAGCCCTTGTAGAAGTCACTTTATCCACCATGCTGTCTCCTCAGCCACTTAGAGCTCCATTATTTTTCAACTGGAATATGTTAACTGCCAATCCAGAAGCACTTAAAGTTTTACCTTTCTCTAAAAGAAATGCCAACCATTCAGTGTATTCAGGATTACAGTGGCAATTACCACCATTCTTTCTGCTATTGACTTTATTCTGTTTGTTTGGGGTTGTGGTTTAAACATTCTACATCTATTTACCTTATCTCAATAAGTAAATTATAGGCTTGCACATGCAGAAAATAAGGGATATATTTCTCGTACTTCTGTGCTAAGAAAATTAGACTTGTCCAGCAAACACTCTTTGAAGTCTGAAGCTAATTACTGTATCTTCAAAAGAAGCAGCAAAAAGTAATGATGGTTTCTAACTTCCTTTGTCTTTAGTGTTTCTGATTGTGCTGAATACTGACAACTCATTTATCTGCAGTAACTTCTAGGTCTGGGCTTCCAACCTGTGCTTTGACCTGCTTGTCTCGCTTCTGGAGAATGTGATCTTCAGGACCCTGTGTTTTCTAACCAACAGGTCATCAATGCTGCCCTCACCCTGGCTGCCCGGCCACAGAGCAAAGTTGCGCAGGACAACATGGATGTTTTCAAAGACCAGTGGGAAAAGCAGGTCCGAGTGCTGACTGAGGCTGTGGATGACATCACCTCCGTGGATGACTTCCTCTCTGTCTCAGGTAATCACCTGCAGGCCTCTTCCCAGAGAGCTGGAGGAAGCTAACAAGATAAGACATATCTCAGCAATGATATAGGTTTGTGATTCAAGGTCTCTCTTTGGCCTTTGAGTTTTCAATCATCCTAGCAAATGTGATTACAAAACCCTCTTGAAAAATTCTTATCTCAAGACACTGAGTGGGGCATTCCAGGGAAAAGCTCTAACTTTCTGATGAATAGATTGTAACAAAGAGCTTACAGTCCATTTTAGATTTTGCATTTTTTTTGTTAATCAGGATGAATTTTCAGCATACCTACACTACCCATATACTTGAATTGGTTAATTTACTTGACTTATGTCTTAAAATAGACAATTACTGTTCAGTTTCCATGAGTTTGTCGGCTTTCTGTGGGTAGTATTGTTGGTGCCTTCTAACTTTAATCCGTGGTGATCAGATAAGACACAGGTGGACACTGATATTTTTTTGTATCTGTGGAGGTTTCCTTTGTTTCCGAGTATGTGGTCAATTTTCGAAAAGGTTCCATGAGCAGCAGAGAAGAAGGTATATTCTTTCCTATTTGGATGGAATGTTCTATAGATGTCTGTTAAGTCCATTTGCTTCATTACCTCCAATAATTCTCTTAATTCTCTATTAGGTTTCTGTTTGATTGATCTGTCCCTTGGAGAGAGCGGTGTGTTGAAGTCTCCTACTACTAGTGTGTGTGGTTTGATGTCTGCCTTGAGTTCTAGTAATATTTCTTTTACATAAGTGGGTGCTTTTATATTAGGGGCGTAGATATTCAGGATTGAGACTTCATCCTGATGAATTGTTCCTGTTATGAGTATAAAGTGTCCATCTCGATCTCTTCTGATTGATTTTAGTTTGAAGTCAGTTTTGTTAGAAATTAGAATGGCCACACCTGCTTTTTTCTTAGGACCGTTAGCTTGGAACACCTTTTCCCAACCCTTTACTCTGAGTAGATGTCTGTCTTTGTGGTTGAGATGTGTTTCTTGCAAACAGCAGAATGTTGGATCCTGTTTTCGTATCCAATCTCTTAGCCTGTGCCTTTTTATAGGTGAATTGAGCCCATTAATATTAAGTGATATTAATGACCAGTGGTTGTTTACTCCGGTTATTCTTATTGTTTTTGGTAGTAGAGTTTGTTTGTCTCCCTTCTTTGATATGTGCTGGTGAAGGGTCACTATATGTCTGAGTTATTGTAGGCAGTGTTGGCAATGTTGGATGCCTTGGGTTGCGATTTTCCTTCTATTACTTTCTGTAGGGCTGGATTTGTGGCTACGTATTGTTTAAATTTGTTCTTATCCTGGAATGTCTTGTTTTCTCCATTGATAGTGAACGATAGCTTGGCGGGGTATAGTAGTTTGGGTTTGCATCCATGGTCTCTCAGTTTCTGCAGGACATCTATCCAGGACCTTCTGGCTTTCATAGTTTCCATAGAGGATGTACTCACTCATATTTGGTTTCTAGCCATAATTAAAGGACAGTGAGCTTATAATTTGCAATCCTAGAGAAGCTAAATAAGAAGGTGAATCCAAAGACAAACATATAGGCATCCCCCTGAATATTAACCTTCATCAGGCGATGAAAGGAGACAGAGACAGAGACCCAAATTGGAGCACCGGACAGAAATCTCAAGGTCCAAATCAGGAGCAGAAGGAGGGGGAGCACGAGCAAGGAACTCAGGACCGCGAGGGGTACACCCACATTCTGAGACAATGGGGATGTTCTTTCGGGAATTCACCAAGGCCAGCTGGCCTGAGTCTGAAAAAGCATGGGATAAAACCGGACTTGCTGAACATAGCGGACAATGAGGACTACAGAGAACTCAAGAACAAGGGCAAGGGGTTTTTGATCCTACTGCACGTGCTGGCTTTGGGGGGGCCTGGGCGGTTTGGATGCTCAACTTACTAAACCTGGATGGAGGTGGGCGGTCCTTGGACTTCCCACAGGTCAGGGAGCCCTGATGGCTCTACGGGCTGATGGGGGAGAGGGACTTGATCGGGGGGCGGGGGGAGGAGGTGGGGGGTGGTGGCAGGGAGGAGGCGGAAATCCTCAATAAATAAATAAATTAAAAAAAAACAAAAAAAACAAAAAAAACAAACAAAAAAAATAGACAATTACTTATTCTGTTACAGTTATGTGAAGAAATTCACATTGTTGACTCCATAATACAACCTGCAATTACTGAGAAAAGAGTCTCCATGATGGACTGACTACCTTCGGTTTTCCTATCAGTATGTCTATGGGAAATTATCTTAAATTAATTGATATGGAATGTCTAGCCCATTCATTGAGGGCAGTATTATTCCCTACCTGTACTGTATGAGAGTGGGAAACCTATGCTAAACACAAGCAAGCAAGTCAGCATGTGTGTACCCATTTACCTCTGCTTTTGATTGTTATTTGTGACTAGTTTCATGCATTCCTGCCTTGACTTCCCTACAATGATAAACTGTAACCTGCTCTCTGAAATAAGTATCTTTGTCCTCAAGTTGGTTTTGTCAGGGTATCTTATATAGCAACAGAAATAAAACTAGAACAGAAAGTTTTGCAAGTGAGGGCTTGTGATGAGACAGGTAGAATTACTAGCCTCATAATGAACCTAGGACATTACAAAGATCTACATATGTACTTGTGAAGATGCCTAATGAACGGACTGAAAGAACACAGTGGCACTCACCACTGTAATTGCAACTTTCTTCTCTATGAACATAACCAGGCTGGAAGAGGCTAGAAAATCCTGATGATGAGGAAGTCATTCTGAGTTTCAGTGAACTTGATCAGTGCTGTTTCAGGATTTGGCTACTTGCCAGCAAATGGGCATTTTTTCTGAAGAGCTTTTTGACCCAGCATGATTAGCACCATTCTATCTGAATGGATCCAATGGGGAGGAGGTCATGGCAAACATCATCCTTGATTATAAGGTGCTGAAATTATTCTTGAAAATTCTAATTGAACAGGTTCTTCCCACAGTTGTGTGGGACTCACACCCAGCAGCTCACACAGCACTTGCGACAACTTTACCTGCTCTTGCAAGGGGCTCTGAGTCCTGAGAGAGGCAATTCTCTCACTGATAATGAGAAGCAGGCTGCCATCAGGACTGGTAGCTGCAGCTGTAGAGATGTTCAGGCAGAGGGTGCTGGGCTTGTTCTTGGGTACTTTTCGCTTCTTGCATGTTCTCCCTTTCATGAAGAAACTGAATTCATACAGCAGCCTGTGGAAGAGGCTTGTCAGAGAGCAGGGCAGTCTAGAGATCTCTAGATCTAACAGGTAATCAAAAAGTCAAGTTCTCAACAATGGAAGCAAGACAAGGCAAATGGAAAAACCAGCTACCACAGGCTCAGGGTCTGTAATGTGCCTGGTTCTCTCCTGTTTACTTCAACTCTCACCAAAACTCTATAAAATAAGTATAAATATTTAGTGTTCCTTTGAAAAATGTTAAGTCATCGAGAGGGTATGTAGTTGTAATCAATGAGGCCCATGGTATTTAAGTGCCCGGCTAGCTCAGTCGGTAGAGCATAGTACTCTTAATTCCAGGGCTGTGAGTTTGTGCCCCACGTTAGTCACAATTAGCAAGGTCCACGGTAGCCTGGAATAAAGGATAACAAATATTTATTTGGGGAAAAACTCACAGTGAGGGTAGACAGTCATGGTCATCTATGAGAGCTGGAAGCTATGAACACAACTCTGACCACCACCAAGAGGGCAAGCATGCTTTTTGTCTGTGCTTATCTGTCCACAGGGAGTACTTCAGACCACGTCCTAATGGGGTGGAAGCCAAAAGGCTATTGGCTGAATGAATTCCCACAACAGGGGTAGACAACTCTGAAAAAAAAATGCATGAAAATCCAAACTATCCTCTTTTCAGAAAATATACAGTGTTCTCAATAAATCAGGGAAGATTTGAAATTTCTTTCTTTCTTTTTTGTATACTTTTCCTCTTACACTTTAGCTCCTGTCTTCACTTCTAGGATCTTCAAGTTTCAAATCTGTCACCTTCTTCCTTAGCTCGTCTTGTTTTCCATTCCTTAGATGCTTGGTTTTAGACAGTATATTAAAGTAGCTGTCCATGGGTTTGACTGATTAAAGGACACAACATGTCACCATCCCTAGAGTATTTGTTTGATGATGGTTGAGCCTTACCATTGTAAAGGCCACTCTGCACACATCTCATTGCTGAGAAGTGGTAAGAGGGGCTTGTTGACAATTAGAGAGCTGTGTACTGGTGAATGGAAAGGTAGCCTCTAATGCTGGTTTTGGTGACTAGTCACTTTCTAGTTTTGTTCCCCCAGAATGACTCCCAGTGAGAGGTAGGAAGCTGTTCACCATGTCTCAGCTCACACCACACACAATCCTAACACCTCCTGGAAAACTTCCTGTGAACTGCCTACATATCAGTAGAAAGTATTCATCCGCCACCCTGTCAGAGAGAAATCATTTCAGAACTCAAAACTTTCCCCAACTTATTCTTTTCTTCAAATATGTGTCCAAATTTTTCTAAAGGTGAGAGAAGCAAGGCTTTGGGCGGCGGGGGGAGGGGTGTCTTATCTCAGTCTTTGTGAATAGCACCAAGCTTTGCTTAATTTTCTTCCCCTGAGGCCTGCCTCTCTGCCACCTTTCTTCCTGCCATTCCTTTGTGCATCTCATTATTACCTCCAACAAGAAAAAGCTTTGGCTCCTGCTGATAACACCATGCGGTCCAACCCTAGTGGTACAAATGCTGCTGCATGCCACGACAGGAAAATGAACAGGCACTGTCAGGGAGCCAGGTTGGCAGAGCCTGCTGGAGCATGCCTGTGGAGTCAACAATCAGGCAGCAGGCACCTTTCTGTAGACAGAGTTTGACAAATACACAGGGCCCACTCTGTTCATGCTGATAGGCTCCGGACACAGCCAGATAGTTGAGGAAACTACTTCCCAACTCCTCTCTGTGTTGGAGTCAAACATTTGCATTGGTAAATTTCAGGTTTGACCCAAAAGGTATTTTAGAATTATATCAATGGCATTTTGTGTACCAGTTTCTTCTTAAGGGAGTCTTCTGGCAGGAAAGTCAATATAAAAATAATACACATACTCATAGACACACTAACCCTTATACATATATTCAAACACATGTATTTAACATGCATACTCGCACAGACTCACAAGTCACACATATACATGCTTTCAAGCACATATACAAACTCACAACATATATATACATGTACATATACATTATACACCTTCATTTCTAATGACTATAGTTTTTCCTTTTTTATTCCACACTAACCGAACTCATACATATGAATGTATATTTTGTTCATATAAAACACCACAAAATTGAAGAGCAATGAAGTTGGCAATTAACATCACAGGAGCATAACAATGTTCTGTTATAAAGATTTAGGCTCATAAAAATGTGAACTGGCTGTATTAGAACATTCTAACCTTTCTCATTGGACAAAAAGTACCCATTTTAATAGTTCCCTAGAATGAATGCCTTGGCATTAACTTTGTGACAGTTTAATTCTTAGGTTTGACTCACAAAATTATAGAGAACTAAGATTTGTAAAAAGTCATTAATTCCACAATGGTCAAGACTTTTGTTTGTCTTTCCTTCTTCCTCCTCCTATCAAAAGCCAAAACCAAACAAACAAAACTCTAGGATCCGGAATTTGTTTTCTTTGGTGATATTCATGCTGTAACTGGTTTTGAATACAAACTTCAAAATAAGCTTTGTGGTTCATATGTTTTTTGATTGCCATTGATTTTGCTTTGTTAAGTAACAAAATTACATTTTTTTTCTGAAATATTAAAGGCTGCAAAAATCCAAAAGAGAACGTCATACAACTGTGGCAAACACTTGTTTTCTGGTGTTTAGAAACCATGCTTGGCAATTAGTGCCGTAGTTGTGGCACACAACAGGTTTTCTTCACTAAGCCACCTGTGGAACACACTGGCCTTATTAGCACTGAAACCCCTGGTCTTTTCTATTCAGAACAGGATTTCTCAGCTTCCTTCAGGAGTTGTTCCTCTTTAAAATATTTGAGGATAAATGTGCACAATGGAGATATTCCCTGAATGGACATGTTGACCTAGCCGCTTTTCCTTGAGTATATGCTGGGTGCATTATCTTGGCAGAAATTCAAAATTGAATTCCATGTGTCTTCTGTCTTCAAAGAATTCATCACCCTCCTGGATGTATGTGAGGTGGATGTTATTCCAAGCACACTGGCCTCTGGTGTATGGATGAAGAGAGTACAAGTAGAAGTTATGCCACAAATCCAAGAATTCATGAAGACACCAAGAATTGTCTTTTGACCCAAAGGTTCTTGTCGTCATGGGCAGATGCAGCTTCTTTTCAAACACATTTCTGTCACTTAGATTAACAAAATACAAATATATTTGAAGATAGTCTGACCTCAGTGGCTTTTCCACACATATGCCATCAATTAGTATAATGCTATTATGAGCAAATTCTGACTAGTTTTTAAATAATGGGCATTAGTAGTTGGAGGAAGGTTGAGAATATCTGAGCAAACTATCTTAACATATTAAAAAACTTAAGTTCAGAGTGGTGTCCTGCACCTCTAATCCTAGTGATGAGAAGCAGAGGCAGGTGGATCTCTGTAAGTATAAGGCCAGCCTGGTCTACAGAGAGAGTTACAGGACAGCCAGGGCTACATTAGAGACACTCTGTGTCAAAAAAAAAAAATTGAAAGTAAGTTACTTAGTAAGTGAAAAGGTAGAAAAAAGTATTAATCATACTATTTTTAATGATCTAATAAATTATCTGATTTTGTTGATTAAAAACATTTTTGTCATAATACCATCTTAAGCTGCTTTCCTTAAAATGATCAAAACTGTTTTTCTAAATAATAGTATGCTTCTTTTTTCTTCCTGTATTTAATACATTAGATGCAACTTCCCAGTTTGTAAAATAATTAGAATTATTATTTTTAAAAGCTCTGATAGCAATATAATTTATTGGATCATAAATGAATATTTAAGATTTTTTGTAAAAGTATTAGTTCTAGAGAGATTAACAACATAATTAGCAGGCTTTATTGCTTTGCAATCGGTTGCAAAATACCATCTTTTCCAACAGCACAAAAAAGCAACAGCTAGCCTGTTCTTATACTGCTATATCATTTCCATAAGTATGTCAGTATGAACACATATTTTGCACAGGAAACCCCTCCTATTCACTCCCTTATGGGGGCCAGGGCAGTGTATGATTATTTCAAGGAAGCCATCTGTAGGAAAGGAGGCTTATGGCAGTCAGCTTTTTCTATTCAAAATATCCTATATTTTCATGCGCATCAGCCTTTTCCTAGGGTGTCTGCTCTGCTGAGTTCACACGATGAAGTCTGGATCCCAGGAAGGGATGGTTACCAGGACATCCTTCATAAAAATAAAATCGTCCTCCATCTACATTCTCCCAATTTCACTTTGCTGTTTCACTCAAGACAATATCAGCATTATAAAAGTTTGCTTTTGTAAGTTTAAGAGAGCTGATTACTAGCCAGTATTTACAGATACCTTTCTGATTTTTCCATTCTAACATATACTTGAAATTAAAGAACAATAGAATGTAGAAAGAAAAAAACCCAGGGCAGGCAGGATGACTCATCAGGAAAAGCACTCTCTATTTCACAAGTCTAGTGACCTGACTTTGGTCCTTAGGACCCTTGTAAAGGTGAAGGAGAGAATGACTCCACAGAGTTGTCATGAACATGTTGAGCCTTGATTTCTCTCTCAGACACAATAATAATGATAAATTTAATGAACTAAAAAAGAACAATGATTTGAATGGGGTAATATAATATGAGATTGAAATTAATGTTTACTTGTGTATAGCAGATTATGTCGACTGAGGTTTATCTCCCACTTTGTCCTGCTGCCATTCGGCACCAAAGAAATACACAGACGTTTACATTAGTTTTAAATGGATTGGACCATTAGCTTAGGCTTCTTATTAACTAATTCTTACATCTTAAATTGGCCCATTATTCTTGTCTATGTTAGCCAATGGCTTGGAACCTTTTTTGGGAAGGCAGTCACATTTTGCTTCTTATGAAGCTGGGTCATGACTGCAGACTGCTTTTCCCTCTTCCCAGCATTCTCGTTGCCCCACCTCTACTTCCTGCCTGGTTGCCCCAACTATACTTCCTGCTTGGCTACTGGCCAATAAGCATTTATTTAAAATACAATTATTTATTTAAAATACAATGGTACAGACCATTATCCCACTGCATGATTATACCCAACAGTTTCTAAGCAGTCCCCGAAGTAATACAAATCTACCTCTAAGTGCTTATTCTTTATTAAAATGATTTTTATTAATATTTTTCATACAATATGTTTTGATTATGTTTCCCTCATCCCTCCCAAGCTCTCCTACTTTCCTTCCACCAGTAGGAAAAGGACAAAAACAAAAACAAAAAACAAATACAACAAAAACAAATGAAACAAACAGTCCACTTCCTTTACAAGTTTAAAACAAGGAGTCCATTTTGTGTAGGTCAACTACTTTTAATCATGGGGTCTACCCTGGAATGTGGTTGATATACCCAATGAGACTCCATTGGAATAAACTGATTTGCCTTTGCCAGCGGTGTCAACAACAAATAACTTCCTGGTTTGTGAGGACCCCATGTCAATTTCCTCTTTACAATACTAGAACCCTGACTGATTCAAACTTTTGGTCTTATGTGTGGTGCTGTCACAGGCTCTATGTGTTCTGTGCTGAGTGCTTGGCTTAAAGTAAGTAAGAGAACTCTCCAATGAAGCCTAGGGTTTGTTACTCTATTGAGTTCTCCTCCTATAGGAACTTAGAAATCAAAAGTAGCCATAGAAATTTTATAAATAGCTAATAATCAACCCTTCTACTAGTCAATGAATTTGGTTGCTATAATTTTCTAAGATTAGCCAATTACATAATAGACAAGCTAGTTTTCTTTAAAACATGTGCTCTTGGGTATGTCTCTGTGTGTGTTTGTGTGTCCCTCTTAGTCAGCTCAGTGTTAAAACAGTATTATAAATCAGGTTGCTTATTAACAATAGAAATATCTTTGTCATAGTGTTAGAGGCTGAAATCAAAGATGCAGGTGCCTTGGGAGAGCTACCCACTTAGACAATTGGATTCACTATAGTTCTACACAGTGGGAAGGGAGAGGGATCTCTCTGTAATATCTCTTAGAAGGGGGAGGGAAGTATCTCTATCACCAGGACTCAGCCCTCCCTACTGGTTTGCCTCCTAAAGTCCTTATTTCTTACTGTTAGAATATAGACAATGTGATGACTTCATCCACTCCTGGAAGTACAGGCCTATAATCCCAGTTCTTAGGAGGCTAAGGCAGGAAGATTCTGAATTCAAGATCATCAGGAACAACTTTGTGAAATCTTTTATGAAAATTGAGAACTGAAAATAAGAGCATTCATGGATTTAGGGTAGAAATTAGCTCTTGCTGAGCAATGGGTAATGCCCTAGATTCAGTCTTTAGTACTACAAATAATTAAAAATTTAAAAATTATAAAATATCCTTAAACTACATCTGCTTTCTAAGTATCTACCTAACCTTATTTATTTATTTTTTATGTATGTATGTGTGTGCACATTTGCATGCATGTGTCAAGGTAAACTTGCGTGGCTCTCAGCACAATTTGGAGTAGTGAATTCTCTCCTTCTATCTTGTGGGTTTCAGGTATTGAACTAATGTCACCAGGCTTGTGGCAAGTAATTTATCTAGACTGAGATATCTCACAGACCCTACTTAGTTTAAAATGTAAATTAGAGTATAAGAATAATGAACTGCTTAAATTTTTGCTTAAAATTTCAATACATTGAGGATTCAGTTACTATAGTTACAGTTATGCATGTGCCTGGGTATAATTTTCAGCTTAACGTTAGTTTTGTTTTTCTTTAGAGCACTGAAGTTTTGAGAATTTCCTTAGAATTGTGCTTTCAAAAATACCCAAAATGCATAATTACAATCTAGTATTGGACAGGGAAATGAAATAGGGCCCACTTGTTCTATTGTGAAAGTATGTGCTTTTCTATAGAAATAGCTCGATTCCTACTTGCTCTCCTACCGTGGTCCTTGAAATGAGAACAGTGCTTGCCTTGACTGTAATCTGATAAAACACCACAGGCTGAACTGTATTTAGTTCAAGGAAACTCTGTGATCGTTTCCCATGGATCCATTTTCTCTGTGACTATACCTTCCATATAATATGACTTTAAAAGATGGATTAACTGACCTGGCTTGCCCTCCATTGATTTTTACATCATTCCTCAATAAGAACATGGTCAACTATTCATGCATCTATAACGCCAGCTCTTTTTAGGTATAGATAATAAGAAATATTATCTATACCTGAGTAGATAATATAGATTAATTAATATACATAATATTTCTTATTATCTATATCTATATATACAAATATATAAAGACCTGATTGACTTTTTGCTGGCTATTTATGACTCCTACCCTCATTTTAATTTTATGTGGACATATATGTTTCTGAGTGCATATATTTACACTATGAGTGTGCAGGTGCCTGGAAAAGGCCAGAAAAGGATGTTGAATTCCTAGGACTTGGAAATACTGATGGTTGTGAGTCACTTAATGTAGATGTTCTGAATTGAATCAGGATTCACTTCAAGGGCAACAAGGACTCTTAACCTCCAAATCTTCAGCCTCTGTCATGACAGCTCTTAAGAAGACCCTTCCTGGCCAATAAGTTTCAGTCTTTGAAACAAAATAAGTTTCAGTAGGTCTTAAACTATGAAGTTCCTCACACCAGCCTCATTAGCATTCCCTGTGAATTTCCTTAAAACTTACTTTCCTAGGTCTCACCCCAAACTATCCTAGTTTGAATTTCTCTTCCTGTGATACACACTTAGTCAAACACATCTTGGAGAGAAAAGAATTCATACAAATCTTGATCCCAGTCTATCCTTATGGGAAATCAGGGCAGGAGTTAAAGGTAGGAACCTGGAGGCAGGAACCCAAACAAAATCCATGAAGAAAGTTGCATACTTGCTTGCCATGGCTTGATTTGAGTGCTTCCTTTTATAATTCAAGACCACGTGCCCAGCCGTTGCACTACAAAAAGTGTGCTGGGTCCTCCCCCATCAACCATATATCAAGAAAATGCTTCACAAAGTGCTCAATGGCCATTCTATTGGAGTCAATTCCTTCTTTGAGGTTCTATTTACCAACATTGTTAAATTAACAAAAACTGAGCAGTACCGCTAGTGAGTCAGAAACTCCCAAAGTCTCGTCAAAGGACTGGTTTAATAAACCCTCTGGCTGGTGCTCAGGAATTACAACTACTGTTGTAATGATAAGAGATGCCCTTTAAATACAATTTCATATTATCAGTTATGTAGTTGGATCTGCAAGGTGAAGTGGTGAAATTGTTTTAGATTAGTTATTAGACTGCAAATAGTACAAAGTCATATAAATGTGTGTGTGCCCTCTCCACAGAAAATCACATCTTGGAGGATGTGAACAAATGTGTGATTGCCCTCCAAGAGGGGGACGTGGATACACTGGACCGAACAGCTGGAGCCATACGGGGCCGGGCAGCCCGGGTCATTCACATCATCAATGCAGAGATGGAGAACTACGAAGCTGGGGTATACACTGAGAAGGTGCTAGAAGCCACAAAATTGCTTTCAGAAACAGGTAAGCATGGCTAGTACACCTGCCCCAAATGTGATTGATTTTTATATCTGAACAGAGTAGTTACATTTTATTCTACAATCCTTGATGTTTCTAATCTTTATGGATCATGAGAGGTATAAAAATATGAATGTTCTTCTTACTGGAGTTTGAATTTGAATAACAGGACAAGAACAATTCTGTTACTTTCCATGTATACATACCACTTTGTCATTTTCAAGTGTAATATTGTTTGATTCTTCCAAGGGTTTTATGAAATAAGCAGAGAAATTTTGACTTTTTTCCAAATTACAGCTGAGAAAGTAGATGCTTGAACCTGCTAAGAGAGAGAAATGTGGTCGCAAAGCTAGAAAAAAGGTTATATCTGATAGGAGGTTGGTGTAAGTGTGATATGAATTTCTAAAGCATATCGTCATTAATTTCTTGAGAGAATTGAACCTGATGTGCTTGAGCTAATCAATGGGAATCATAGAGGCACTAAACAGCAGTTCTCTAAACACAGTTCCTAATGTTGTAATGACTCCCAACTATAACATCTTCTCATTGCTACTTCATAACTGTACTTTTACTACTGTTATGAATCGTAATATAAATCTCTGATACCCAGGATAGCTGGTATGTGACCCTTAAAGGGTCGTGACCACAGGCTGAGTACCACTGCTCTTGGAAACTGGATGTGACACCCTCAGAGAGACCTGACAGTGCTGTTGAGAGGGTTAGACTTGTCATGTCTACCCAGGTTTGAATGTTCTCATTCAGGTCATGTTATGTCCGCTGGGGTCTTGCTGCTTGCGTAATGTGGCATGTGAAACTCGGTCCTAGAAACCTGGTTGGGAGTGACAGGAATTAAGATATTATGTACAGCATGAATGAGGAGGCACGTTTGTCTTTGTTGTCAAAGTGTCTCTGTAGGGGGTCGTGATCATGTAATCATCCCTGATTGAAGTTGCAGTTGGTATTTTTCAAATGTGCTCTTTCTGTCTAAAGGTCAACCATTTATCTACATCCAAGCTCAGAAAAGGAAAAGGTCTTGCCTTTACCCTGAGCTTAACTTTAGAAGATCTCACTATTCCCAATGGTGACCTGGTCATGCTGGTGTCAGTATTCCACATTCACTCTGTACTTCATCCACTCTCCACAGGAAGGAACAGTTAACTTCTAGGGTCTTATATCTCTCTGGCACACTGAGATGGGAAATGACATTCTACCACTGAGTTAGCAAAACATTCTGTAACTTTGAAGAATATATCAACGACTAGTATATTTGTGTGTAATGATATTTGTTCTTATTTAATATCAGACTCTTAACTATATCATCCCTTGTGTCTTTGTTTGTGTGTTGAGATGTTGGAATATCCAAGAAATGAGAGAATATGAGAGGAGGGAAAGAGAGAAATCTTTTTGTATCGTGCTGAGAATGAGTACTGAATTGAGTTATATGTATCCACACAATAACTTTCTCTCCAACCCCAAAGAGAGTCCTACCAGGGGGATTGCATAACAACTATGGATACAAGTGGGCCGTTAAAATATATATTTCTGAAGGGTGACACAGTCCTTTGTTCAAAATTGGTGAATGATATCAGTAGAAATCACTTTTACATAGAAAAGATTATTTTTAAAAACTTTGTTAGCCTGGAAGCATCAAGAAAGAACAAACAAAAACCCCTAAACAACTCATATACAAATCTTGGTCATTTTCTCTGAAACATTAGGGAAAATGGAAGACTATAATATCATATTATGAGGTGTACATCTAAAGATTGCTCTTGTGAACTTAACAACTTAAAAAATAAATAAAGATCATGGTCAGATATATCTAGACTTTAACTGCTTCCAGTTGTCATATCTTTACTTCAAAAAGATTTGTCTCTTGCATGCAATAGAGCAGTAAAAACCAAGCTGGATACACAGTGTTTCTCATTTAAAGAAAATAGAAACATAGGCAGGAGAGATAGTAAGGCAATTAATAGCACTTGATGCTCTTCCAGAAGACCCCTTTGTAGTTATCAGCACCCACATTCGTGTTGTGTGCATCACAGCAACTCCAGGTCTAAATGTTCTGACATTCTCTTCTGATCTCCACAGGCACACACACACACACACACATACACACAAACACACACACACACACACACACACACACACACACACACACACACCACAAGGCATTAGAATCAGACATTTTACTCCATAACTTACAGAGTTTTCCAACCTGTTGCAAAGAAACTATCTCACTTTGGTGTGGATCTTCTCTGCTGACATCTCAGTTTGGTCATCATTTAAGAATGAAGGATTTTACAAATAATACTGCTATGAACATAGTTGAACAAATGCTTTTGTCATATGATAGGGCATCTCTTGGGTATATTCCCAAGAGAGGTATTGCTGGGTCTAGGGGTAGGTTGATCCCGAATTTCCTGAGAAACCGAAACACTGATTTCCAAAGTGGTTGCACAAGATTGCATTCCCACCAGCAATGGAT
>NW_004949098.1:6949287-6954314 GCF_000317375.1 Microtus ochrogaster
TGATCCTACTTCATGTTCTGGCTTTGTGGGAGCCTAGCCAGTTTGGATGTTCACCTTCCTAGACATGGACAGAGGGGGGAGGACCTTGGTCTTTCCACAGGGCAGGGAAACCTGACTGCTCTTTGGACTGGAGAGGGAGGGGGAGAGGAGTGATAGGAGGGGGAGGGAAGTGGGAGGCTGAAACTTTTTTTTTCCTTTTCTCAATAAAAATAAAAAAAATGAAAAAAATGTAAAAAAAAGAAAAAAAAAGAATGAAGGATTTTTTTTGAGATATCTCACACAATAACAGAACTCTTTTGATGCTGATTCTACATAGAGTATCTCCTGCTCATGACAGTGCAAACAGTGTGTCAAATGAAAAATATGGGGCTTGTTGTCAAATTACCTGAGACTTTATGCACCAGGAAAGCAAAGTATCCCTCCAAAGAGAAGGGGTTCCAAAAAGCCAGTTCAAGCAGTAATGATAAATGATAAATCCTGGTCCCACTGCCAGTGGCCTCACAGACTGCTCCATCTGTATAACTTGTCACCCACATTTAGAAGGCCTAGTTTGGTCCTATGCTGGTTCCGCCACTGTCAGTCTGGAGTCTGTTTGTTCCAATTAGCTCAAAAAAAAAATGTTTCAGTGGATATTCCCATCACTGTCAACCCTTTGCTCATATTATTGCTCCTCCCTGTCTTCAGCTGGATTTTGGGAGCTCAGCTCAATGCTTAGCTATGGATCTCTGCATCTACCATCTACTTCTATCATTTACTGGATGAAGGTTCTATGATGACAAGGTTATAATCAATCTGACTACAGGGCAAAGCTAGTTCAGGCACCCTCTCCACTATTGTTTAGGGTTAGCTGGGGTTGTCCTTGTGAATTTCTGAGAATTTCCCTAGCTCCAGGGTTTTGTTAGCTTCATAATTTCTCCCTCAATCAAAATATCTTTCTTTGCTCTCCCTTTCTATCTCTCCCTCATTTCGACCATCCCATTCCCTCATGTTCTCCTCCCCCAACCCTTCTCCACTCCTCCTACCCTTTGACCCTCCCTTTTTTTCCCATTCCCACAGTCCTAATTTTCTCAGGAGATCTTGTCTATTTCCTCTTCCAGGGCATCCATGTATGTTTCTCTTAGAGTTCTCCTTGTTACCTAGCTTTTCTGGGAACATGGACTATAGGCTACTTATCCTTTGCTTTAGATCATATCCATTTATGAGTGAGTTCATACTATGTTTGACTGTCTGGGTCTGGGTTACTTCACTTAGGATTTTTTTTCTTGTTCCATTTGCATGTAAATTTTAAAATGTCATTGTTTTTATACTGCTGAGTATTACTCTATTGTATAAATGTACACATTTTCTTTATCTATTCTTTAGTTGAGGGGCATCTAGGTTGTTTCCAGATTCTGGCTATTACAAATAATGCTGCTATGAACATAGTTGAGAAAATGTCATTGTAGTATGGTTGAACATCCTTTGGGTATATACCCAAGAGTGGTATTGCTGGGTCGGTCCTGAGGGAGGTTGATTTCCAATTTTTTGAGAAACCACCATAATCCATTCAGTCAGTCCATGTCTTTTGATTAGAGAATTGAGCTCATTGATACTTAAGTCTTTATTGGAATGTGTGTTTTAATTACAGACATTATATTGTTTATATTTGGTGTTGTCACCAAAGGTGGCACATTGTGTTTTAATAATTAAGGCTTTCTATTTATTTAAACAGTCATTCTGCTATGTTTATATTTCTCTTTAGCCCAAAATATTTTTTCTTCCTTTTTCTTTGGGTTTTGTTTGTCATATAAAATCTTTTAGGTTGTTTATATTGTAGAAAGTGTTTTATTCTCCTTCACTTATGGCAGACAGTTTTGCAAGGTATGCTAGTGTAGGTTGACCTTCATAGCCTTTTAGGACTTAGAATGCATTGCTCCAGGCATTTCTGATTTTCAGTGTTCTAACTGAGAAATCATCTGTTATTCTGGTGGGTTTTCTTTATGTGCGCCTTGTATTTTGTCTCTTGAAACTTTTATTTATTTATCTTTTGATTTTTGAGACAGGGTTTCTCCGTAGCTTTTGGTTCCTGTCCTGGAACTAGCTCTTGTAGACCAGAGCTGGCCTCGAACTCACAGAGATCCGCCTGCCTCTGCCTCCCTAGTGCTGGGATTAAAGGCGTGCGCCACTACCACCCAGCTCTCTTGAAACTTTTGATGTACTTTCTTATGTATATGTAGAGTTTTAGCAATGGTATGCCTCAGGGATTTTCTTTTCTGGTGTGGTCTATTTGATGTTCTGTGTGTTTCTAATTATATGGGTAGGTATGTCTTTTTTTAGTTTAGAAAAGTTTTCTTCTATGGTGTTGCTGAAGAGTTAGTCTCTGCCAGTGACATGGGATAATTCTCCCTCTTCTTTGCCTATAATTTGGAGCTTAGTTTTTCCTGGTTTTGCACATTTCCTGTATGTTTATTTTCTTTTTTAAAAAGCTTTCATTATACTTTGCTTATTTAGTGTCGCTCCTTTACTTCATGTTGGTGCCCTGATAGTGTGCCTTCTGCTTGATTCATTCTACTTCTAAGATTTTCCTTTAAGTTTTCTAGGCAAGTAAATAGGTTCTCATATTTCATCTTCACTTCAGCTTATGTTTTCTTCCATGCTTCCTTCTCCTTATTGAATTTCATTCTCCAGTTCTAGATTATCTTCATTGTTTTCATGAGCCGAATACTTGTGTTCTCCTGGCTATCATATCACTCAAGTATTTATTCTCCTTAAGCTTCTTTTCTTTAATCTCATTGAGCCATTTAGTTGTATAGTTTTTGAACTTGAAATACTTTGATGAAGTTTATGACTATTCTCTTAAATCGGTGTTTGGGAATTCATCTATGTACTTCTCACTGGCAAGTATTTCTACAGGACAGGTAAGATTTATCGAGACGATATTGACTTGATCATTCATATCGTTGGTATTCTTGACGTGAGATCTAAAATTTTTTGTAAGTTATAAGTCCAATATGGAGAAAGCACATTGGGACTGAAGAAAGAATATGAAGGTGGGTTATGTCCAGAGGTATGAAAAGACCTAGATGTAATGAAGTCAGGTAGATAGAAGGGACTCAGCTGGTGTGTAGGTCGTGCCTTCTGATTCAAGCCTGGAAAGTGGGCATAGATACAGCTGATTGGGAAGGTTGGTTGTGGTACGGAAGGGAACTTATGAATTGAGGGATAGATAGAGATAATCCTGGCAGAAGTCTGAAGGTAGTTTATAGTGCAGCCAGACAGTCGTGACAGACCATGTTAAAACACTAGACATGGGGCCAAGAATAGATCTGTTGGGCTGGGGAGAAGGTGTGAATGGAAAGGGTCAAGGAGCTGGTCTAAGCTAGACCCTGGAGAAGGGTGTCAGAGATCTGGCTGGGTGAGCACATTGAATACTGCACATAATGAGTATGTAGATGGTGGCAGTCAGACTTTTTTTTAAAGTTCCATGAGAGTTACATATGTTGTATTTTGATAATATATACTACCCAAATCTTCCCAGATTTGCCCCACTTATCTACCCAACTTTGTGTCCAAAAAACAAGTAAATGAAAAGAGAAACCCATAAATTTATGCTGCCCAAATATTATTAGATATGTGGTCTTCCAATGGAACATGAAATACTTACCAGTGGCTACACTCTTAGAGAAAACATCTCTCCCTCTTTCAACAGCTAACACTTACTAATAACTTCATGACTAGGGTTGGAACTTTGTGTCCATCTCCCATTTGTGTTAAGATTTGGTTTGGCCTGGATTTGTTCAAATTGCCATAACTGCTGTGAACTCATGTATACATCTGTCCTGCTGTGTTCAGAAAATAATGTTCCTTACAGTTTCCACCTCTTCTGGCCCTTACACACTCTTTCCGTCCCCTTACCTTTTGGTGGATGTTTTGTTTAGATTTTGCCACTTTTCATTATGAACTCATTAGATAATGTCTTGAAGGCACATTTTATTTTGTGGGAAACATAGAAGGGCAGTAAGTGACATTGAGGGGAAGTACAGTGATAAGGAGAAGTAAGGCGAATAACGGGGAGAAAGGTGATATTGACAGGTGAAAGCAGGAAGAGTTACTAAATTGGGGAGATGACTATGAAGACAATGCCACTTAAGAATTAAGAACTGAACTTCCATCCTCGGCACTCATGTTAAAAATTTGGATATTCAATAATACCGCTTTTGAGTATATGTCCAAAGGATGCTCAATTGTGCCACAAGGACATGTGCTCTGTTATGTTCATAGCAGCATTGTTTGTAGTAGGCAGAACCTGGAAACAACCTAAATGACCCTCAACTGAAGAATGGATAAGGAAAATGTGTTACATTTACACAATGGAGTGCTACACAGCAGAGAAAAATAATGACAACTTGAATTTTGCAGTCAGATGGATGGAGCTAGAAAATATCATTTTGAGTGTGGTAACCCAGTCCCAGAAAGGCAATTATCACATGTACTCACTCATAAGTAGTTTTTAAAAATAAATCAAAGAAAACCAGCCTACAAATCACAATCCCAAAGAACTTAGACAACAATGAGGACATGGGAAGTAGAAAAATACAAGATCTCCTGAGTAAATTGGGAGCATGGAGACCTTGTGGGAGGGTGAAGGAGAAAAGAAAGGCAGGGAGGAGAGCAGAGAAAATTGTAGAGCTCAATAAAAATCAATAAAAACTTGGGTACAGTAGTGCACATCCAGCCCAAAGGAAGTAGAGATAAGTGGATTATTGTGGCTTTGTGCCCAGCCAGCCTAGTGTAACTGGTGACCGTGAGACTTACTAGCCAGCTGATATAGCCTAACTGGTAAGATTCAAGTTCAGTTAGAGGCACTATTTCCCAAAACCAAAATGTATAGTGATTGAGGAAGACACCTGTTATCAACTTCTGGCTTCCACATACACTGCAAAGAATATACATACACACATATGAGCTTTCTCTCTTTCTCTCTCTCTCTCTCTCTCTCTCTCTCTCTCTCTCTCTCTCTCTCTCTCTCTCACACACACACACACACA
>NW_004949098.1:6954414-6964599 GCF_000317375.1 Microtus ochrogaster
ACACACACACACACACACACACACACACACACACACACAGAGATACCAAGTTGTCAGGTGCAGTTTTATACTTTGTTGTCTTGACATATCTGCCTGTTCTGGCTAGGATTTTGTGTGTTTCTGTTAGATTTGTGACTCTTAGTTAGAAGGCCACTTGCAGCAGATACTCTTTTGGTCTGAACAAAGAAATTTCTCTTTGGGATTGGTGGCAGAATCCTCTGTGCATCATAGGATGGTCAACAGAAACCCTGGCAGTCACCCTCTAGATGCTTGGAGCATCTCATCCCCTTACAATCCCAAATTCTGATAGCAAAAAATGCCTGTAGACATGGCCAGGTATCCTGGGGTGGGGCAAGGTTAGGCAAAACAGTATTAATTATGAGCCACTACCCCAAGGTAGAGAAGTATTCCCTACCAGGGACAGGTATGAGTGGGGTAAAATGAAATCTCTCACTGCAGACACAGGGTATGGGCCATGACAAGACTTGGGTTATGTGAGAGAGGTTGTATTAATGGATGAAGTTTTCTGATCTTGACAAAAACAGATATAGATAGATGAACTGTTCACAGGTGTGGATGATTTCATATACATGTGTGAATGAATGCAGGGCCACTAGAGTGTAGGAAACTCCCACTGTGCTGCCTGACTGCTTTCTCTAAGTGCCTAGGAAACTGGGAGGTTCCCCGCAAGTGGCAGAACCATCTGAAGTTGATTTTCCATGAATTATTTCCCTTCCTCAGCATTGCCAGTGCCTTGGCTTAAGGGTAATTTCTCTGTTGTTATGAACACTGAGTTAAATTTAAGAAAATAATTTTGTGGATTACTAGTATGATAAAATTGTAGGGCTTCATTACATTGAAATTCACCTGTTTCTGATAAAACTAATCTAGGTTGATGAAAACACAATAAAATAGATCAGCAGCAGGCCCATTAAATACTTACATGGCCTATTTCCTGGGCCATTCAATAAAACCTGAATTATAACAAATTGTCAACAGCTTGGTAGCGAGTACATGCTTGGCCAGACTCATCTCCTGGGTTCTCATTTCCAGAGGCAGGTTGCTGAAGGAGGTGCCGAGGCCAGAAATGCCGCCCAAAATAGCAGATTTAGCTATAAGCAAAGCATCTCCTTCCACTCTGATCAGATTATATTAAAATGTTACTTTTGTGAAATTGATAGCTGGTGCAAGCTTATGAGAATGTGTAGGGAACATGTATGTGATAGGGTAGAGATAGGTTCGGCAGTCTGAGAGATGTTTCTTGTTCAGAGGGTGTATGAGAGACAGACAGAAAAACAGACAGAAACAGAAACAGAGATGGAGACACAGAGACACAGAGGCACAGAGAGACAGAGACACAAAAAGACAGAGATACTAAGAGACACACTGACAGAAACAGAGACAAATAGGGACAGAGGAAAGATTGATTGATTGAGACAATGCTTATTTTTTTTAATTTTAGGTATCCATCCCAGGGCCATGTGCACAATGGCAAATCCTGTATAACTGATCTATTTTTGTTTCTCTAATACCCACAGACAGTAAATTATCATTCTATCTTATTAATTGTATTGTATGAAGAATTAAAATTCTATTATTTTTGAGAATATATGGGTTAGAATGATGGCAGAATAAAATTCCATTCCTTATAACCTAAAGTTAAATAGTAGAAGGAGGAAATACAACAAGAAAGGGCATGAGGAGAAGGGGGCAAGAGAAGGTAATGGGGTAAATATGATTAAAATATATTATGGGAATGTATGAAAATGCTATGATACCCAATATTATGTATTATTAATACGTGTTTAAACCTACACAATTGTTAAGATTTTTAGCACAATCCTGTATGCTTTGCACAGGAAATGTAAAAAGTCCAGCAAATAACACCCAAACTAGTGATAATATTGAAGGATCTATTCATTTGGACCAGTTAATTTAATAGAATATATTTAGGGTGGGGCTCATAAAAACTCAAGCATCTGGCTGTTGCCTACTGACTTCAACTGTAAACAAATTTGTTAATGCCGCCAGTACTGAGATTTTTGTGTGTGTGTGTTTCCTCTTTTATCAATTTGGTGTGGTCAATTTTGCTTAGCTTGTTGTTCAGTGTTGTTCATGCCTTCTGAGTGCAGTCCCCCTGAACAATCCTTGCTACATCATCTTCCGTTTAAACCTTCTGTCCCTTCTGGATGAGAATTTCATCATTCTCATAGCAAAACACATCCACACATCTCCCACTATTGTCCCTGCAATGTTCTGTGTTTCCTCCTCCTCATCAACATCTGCTTATTGAACATATTCTTTAATATCTAACTCTAGTCTCAGCTGGATATAACAAAGAACCTCATCAGTGCATGCCCTCATATTAAGTATGTGCTCATCAGGGTACAGGGCACACTTAGATCACATTCAGTTCTAAGGAGCAGGTCCTTCCATGTGCACCTACTGCTTGTGATGGGTTTATCACATAACTACTGGTATATATCTGTATCTATAGTTCTACACAATGTAGAAAAGTAAATATATATGAATGTAAGTATGCACACAAATGCATTCTGTGTGTACACACATGTATATTATTAGGATATTGAATTTCTTTTGTGTGGAAGAGAATATAATCTACCAGAACCTCTAGACTCAGAGCTCCAAATTTCCAGATGTAGATTTTGCTTCCTTTCACTTTCTATATAATAATGGAAAGTAATCTTATTGGCTTTTAAGACATGTTTAGTGGGATTATGTTTTATGATTGTACTGTATTGGGTGACTTGTCTTATCCCTATAGCTGTATTTTCAGCAGGAGAAAGCACAAAAACAAGTCAATTTCAGAATAAGTTGGCAGGGGTAGCTTATAGAAAAGGCAGGAATGCTAGGGAAGACCATTAAAGTATAAGTCAATTCTCCATAGGTGACCTTGAAATTAGGTTATTAAAGTAATGGATTTCAACAGAAGCTTTTATGACTGAGATTGCTCAGCCTAGACATCCTAATACATTTTAAATGCATTTTAACGTAACCCTTACTATTGGTGTAAAACATTTTATTCCCTCCTGAAAGGTCAAAACGCTGGTGATGTGAAGTAACTGTGATACGTGAAGGTAGCTTTAGTATTTGTGATGGTGAGAAGTCAGAAATACGGAAGTGAAAAGAAAGTTCAATCACTTGATAATCCTTAAGGGGGCATCGTGTGGTTTGTGTTGGTACCATTTCCTTATAACAGATACTCTCAAGTTGTACATACTGCAGATTTATGGGTGTTTTGGCATTTAAAAGGATATTTGTGAACATATGTACATAAACGTGCATACATTAGAGCACACTGATGTAGGTCAGAGGTCTACTTGCAGGAGTTGATTCTTTCTTTCCACCATGTGCCTCCTGGGGTATAACAGTTTCTGTCAGCCTGACACAAACCTAGACATGCCTGGGAAGATGTAATGTTAATTGAGGAATTGCTTCCATCACTTTGGCCTGTGGGCATAATTGTGAGGGTATTTTCTTAATAGTTGATTGATATTAAAGGGTTCATGATACTATTCTTGGGCAGGTAAGAGAGCAAGGGATATATGAAAAAGCTAGCTGAGCAAGCTAGGAGATGCAAGTCAGTAGGAGATATTCTTCCATGGTTTCAACTTGGGCTGTTGCCTTGAATTACCTCGATGATGAACTATAAAATGGAAGGTAAAAAAAATTCCTTTGTCCTTACATTGCTTTTGGTTATAGTGTTTATCATTGTAAGAGAAAATTAGACTAGAGTACAGGATTGAGTTGTCCGGTTTGGTGGCAATGACTTGCTAAACCATCTCACTGGTCTGTTGTTATTTAATCTGAAAAATTTATATTTATTACATTATCTTAAAGATAAATATTGGATTCATTTTGTATACATACTGGTTAATTTTATATGTATGTGTATTTGTTTGAGTGTATGTATATGAGCTGTGTGTATGTAGAAACTTTCAGAAACCAAAAGTATCAGATTCCCTGGAATGAGAGTTACAGATGGTTATGAGCCATCTTTTGGGTGCAGGAAACTGATTCTGGATCCCCTGCAAGAATAATAAATGCTTTTAAACTATTTTGCCACCTCTCTAGTCTTGGAATGTGGGATCTCTAACTCAGAGAGCAAACTTATTTATAGTACCACTGGCTCCCAGCATTCCATTCTCCCTCTCAGGACAGAAGGCTGAAAATAAGTGACTTTTGTCTTTAGAAAGAAAATTTATACCGTAGGTGAGAAACTCTGTAACTGTGAAGCCAAGAGCTTTCATAATGGTCTGTTTACAGAAGCCCCCTTCTCTCCTTAGGAAGGGGTAAAATCTTTGACCTTCAGTTCAACAAATTCCCTCCAGGTAAGAAGATTATTAAGACTCTTCCTGGTAGAATTCTCTAGCTTGGCATTCAGCTTCCCCTTTGTAGTATTTTTAAATGTGTATCCCTTGAAAAAATAGAGTCCTATACCTCTGTCCAGGTTATAGAGGTATCTGGGGAGAATGCTATCAAGTTATTCTTTGAGCCAGGTTACAGATAATTTTTGCCTAGAAATACCTAACTGCCAAAACATGCAAACATTTCTCCCTATACTGGTTTGGTCATTAACTCTAAGTTCCGCTATGATTCATAAACAACCAGCACAGAGGTAGAAGAGCTACCCAAGAAAATATAACTTAAGAAGGAAAAGTACAATATAATACACAAATACACCTTATAACAAGGTCCTGGACATGGGCATGGAAATAGGTTGATGTGGACCAGGAAGGCACACACAGTTGTACATTCTTGTGCTATTCATTCAGAGCTGACTGTGAGCACTTTACTGGTCCTTAGGAACTAAAGAAACACCAAAAGGCAAGGTGTTAATCTCTAGATCTGCATGAACCACAGTGTAGACTCAGAGCTCTGGAGATGCAGGACACGCCGTTGTTTTCACCACTTCAAAGGGACCCATGACCAAGGTCGTTAGTGGCGGCCATGGAGTAGGAGAGGGGTCCGAGAATGTTGTCAAACATAGGATTTGGTAGCCAGGATGTATTTATTCATAAACTGAGACAGTGGTATTTCACAGCACCCACACTCCCTTAAGAGGGAAGTCACTATGACAATAACAGGAAGAGAGAGAAAGGAAATCATGTCTCAAGCTACTCATTGGGAATCACTGTGTTGCTGGGGACCTTGCAAAATAGTTTTGATTAGAAAAGCTGGAAAGATGTAAATGTACCTGCAGGGCCTGAGATAGTTCATGTGCAGAAGAGCCAGGGAAATGCTATTTGTTATGCTCAAATAACATGCCTGTCTGGTTTCCCTTTCTGTTTCACTTACTTTTTCATGTTGCTGTTGTTCTCCTTGCCTGTGAAGTTCTAACCCACTAACCACATCATCCGATTTTACCTCTGCTTGTCCCTATATTGATAACTAGCATCAGTCATTTATTTGGCTCTTTTATAATACCTGGCAGCTCCATGTACCCACTTGTTTATCTCTATCATAAAGTATATACTTGTTTTTTTCCTGTTTTCTCTCTGTCCTCTGCACATCTTTCTACCTGTGTACATGTATTGATTTTAATCAAATTGTAACCCCTTGAGATTTAAATCCATCTGTTCATTTCCTGTAGGCTTGATGGGAGCTGAATTTCAGAATTGTTTATTGATATAAATGAAAACCATAATAATGTGATACTTCCTATGAGAAATTTTTATCTTTTCTTTTAAAATTGTGTATTTAATGATCAAAATCAGAATCTTTAAAATCATGTGTAAGAAATTCTCAGCAAGAGTTTCACTGCATCTTAATGCAATCTAAGTATTTAAACCTCACAGATGCCAAATTAAACTGTGTTTATCAAGCTAGGCTTTGACAAACACTGTAAGCTAAATAAGGCTTCACATTCAACTCTTTATTCCTTCCTCAAGGTTCAGAATTAAATGTGCCATCCTTCCTCCTGGAGTTATAAACCATTTGTGATTATTTTTGAAATGCTTATTTTAAACTATACGAAAACCTTCCAAGCAAGCAGTTTCTTTCCTTGGGGAAAGGAATTTGTGTCTAGACAAGAGCAGATGGATGCGCCCCGATTCTCTCAGGGTAGTCATCGTGAATGGAATTTAGAATTACTTTTTTGTGTGTGGTTTCCTTCTTCTAGGCAGTCCTTTTTCATCTTTTATCAAACAATCCAGCTCATGGGTTATGTATGGCCTTCTGGAACTCGGATTTAGTTTTGATGTTTGAAATGTACATTATAATTTTCTAAACATGAATGTATGAAAATGGTAGCCTTTAGGAACTCCCACTGAGAGAGCAGATGACAGACACTGATGAAAGAAAGCCCAAGGAGGACTGGACGGAAGTAAGACTGGCTTGACTGGTGATTGTGGTTATCTGGAGAGGTAGAAATAGTTGATGAGTATTCATGAAGGAATAAGGAATAAACTCAACTAAGTCACTTTGACCATGTTCCTGAAATCTGATATTAAGAGTCTTCCGGAGAGACACAGAGAGCGTGATACAGACAGACAGACAGAGAGAGAGAGAAAGAGAGAGAGAGAGAGAGAGAGAGAGAGAGAGAGAGAGAGAGAGAGACCATTCCATAGTTCCATAGTCATGCCAAGAGCATCACTGGTGTTAACAGAGGAATTCTGTTATTTTTTTATTTATGAATTTAAGTATTTATTTATTTTTCATTTTGAGAAAGTTCTCCCTGTGTAGCCTTGGCTTGCCTGAAACTCTCCTATTTAGACAAGGCTGGCTTTGAACTCAGAGATTCAGCTACCGCTTCCTCTAGAGGGCTAGGGTTAAAGGTGTGTGCCATACCTAGCAGGAAAGTACCCAGTTTAGGCAAAGCACTTCAGTTGTATTTTTACATTGCCTCTACCACATTAAAAAAATTTTTAAAATAGTCAAAAATTAAATTCCAGCAGTTACAACATAGTATGTATTTGAAACACTATAAATAGGAGATAGGAGGGAAATAGCTTTATCATAGTCTCAGATCTAATGGAGAGGTTTTCTTAGAAACAATATTTCATTTGATCAGAAGAAACTGAATCCCCTTTTGGTGTTTTGTAAGCCATCATCTTTTTTCAAAAGTAAATACTGAAACATTCTTTCTCTCATGGCTCTAATAAGTCTAGGACGAAACTTAATATTTTGTATGGTCCTTGGCAATCAAGATAAGAAGGATAGCTAAGAGGGAAAGGTGGTGTGAAGTTGGAGGTAGACTTATAGGAAATTCCTTATTAAAAGGGGGTATCCACAGGATGACACTTGCCTGAGAGAAGAGGAAGAAGCATAATGAAGTTGGAGGTAGACTTATAGGAAATTCCTTATTAAAGGGGGTATCCACAGGATGGCACTTGCCTGAGAGAAGAGAAAGAAGCATAAGTGAGACAACTTACTTGGCAAGATAAATTATGTGAGATCCCAGGTTCCAAATTCTTCATTCATTGGTATGCTCTTTACAGTTCATGTCATTATCATTCACCAAGGCAGCTTTTTTGGTGGTAAATCCTTGCAGATTGACCCTTAAGTCCTACACAGTAGGTGTTTAGTGTATAAACCTTCATTCAGAAAAATCAAAAGGCATGTGGTAGAGTAGACAGATGCAGGATTATAGTGGAAAGACAACTCTGAGAACTATTCACTATGAATCTTTTCTGTGCTAAGTTCATGGAAACCACCTCACATACATCCTAGTTTTGACAAGTGTCTCAATGGCTGATCTATACCCATTAGTTTTGACATTATTTTCCAAGCTGATCTTAAACTCCTAGGATCAACTGGTCCTTCTGCTTCAGTCTCCCAAATAGCTTAGACTGTAGGTGTGTCCCCACCATGTTCCTGTCTTCCGTTGAACGTATTTTTAAACTTGACACAAACTCAGAAAGATAGCTATCATTATCCCAGTTGTTAAAAAGATTTATTTTATTTTTATATGTGGTCTTTGTGTGTGTGCACATGTGTGCATGTGTGTGTGTGTGTGTGTGTGTGTGTGTGTGTGTGTGTATTCCACATGTATGCATATGTCCACAAAGGCAAGAAGAGGGCATCAGTTACAGGTGGTTGTGAGCTATCTGACATGGATGCTGGAAATAGGAAGTTCTCAAATGCTGAGCACCATCTATTATTCCAGCATCAATGGGAATCCAGGTTTGTCAGAATCAAATATTAATTTTAATTAGGAAAAACTGCCTTGAATAGATAAATATATTCCCAAATTTAGATTAAGTGTAGCTGCCACAATTAACTGAAGTTGTGGTGTGTCCTGTTTACTGCTGTTTACTAATAGTTTTCCTTTGGGCAAAGCATATAATACTGAGTTGCTATTTATGTGAAATATATCACCCCAAAGTTATCAACTTTGTGCTCTAATGAGGTTATCATAGTTTCTTGAAATTTGGGATTTGCAGTGGCTTTGTTTGGGGACAGCCTTCCAGAATCTCTTCTGAGCCTAAAGTCAAAGTGTCGCCATTACTGTGTCAGTTTATGAACTGGCAACTACAAGATATGTGCATATGGCATGGCAAGACCCTAATTTGTTTCCCTTGTGTCACCACTACTTTGCACCTGTTAACCACTGACTTCTCTGAGTACTTTGCCATTGTAGACTCATCCTTATTGGCTCGTGTCTTAGGGTTTCTTTTGTGATAAATCATCATTATCAAAAGCAATTTGGGGAGAAAAGGATTTACTTTATCTTATACTTCCACATCACAGTATATCATAGAAGGAAGCCTGGGCATGAATATGGAGTCAGAAACTGAAGCAGAAGCTATGGGAAAACAATACTTACTGACTTGCTCCTATTGGCTTGCACAGTCTGCTTTCTTATACTACCAAGGACTTCCTGCCCAAGATAACTCTATTCTGAATGGGTTGGGCCCTCATCTAAAATTATCAATCAAGAAAATGCCCTACAGACTTGCCTTTAGACAATCTGATGAGGACATTTTCTCAATTGAGGTTCCTCTTCCAGATAACTCTATCTTGTATCAGTTGACAAAAATCAACAGAGTCAGGACAGCTCACCAGACAACTGCCTTTATTTAGAGTAACAACTCTAATGAGTAAGAAAGGGGAGTAAGGCAGAAATTCATTTCTTTGTTTACCTTTGTTTCAGAAGTTCTGTCTGAGCTCCTTTGTTGTATTTTGCTTGTTACAGTGATGTTAGTAGTTCTAGCCCATATTCCCAATTTGAGACGCAGAAACATTAATATTGAGAATGGATGTTGGGAACCGGGCCATCTTAAATCCTGCTTCACTACATACACATATTGGTAAAGTCATTTGTGTGGGGGACACATTGATGAGTAATATGACTGAGATATGATAGGATGTATGGAAAAATTCAATAACATGGATTATATAGCACCATATTTAGTTTCAGGCACAAGGGCCCTATTTGTGTAATTGTTTCCAGAAGGAAAAAGATACATGAACTCAGAACAGAGCCAGGTGGTTTGTGGTCAGAAGGGAATGAAAAATTAGCAAAGCTATATAGTAAAGTAAGGAAAGGCTAAGATTGACTTAAGGTGATTGTGAATGTGGTCTTCAGTAGAAAAAGACAGGCAGACTGCAGAAAAAAAAGTTTCATGCAATGAAAAAGTCATAATGTGTATGTCAAAGGGATAAAAAACTGAATATTATGTTAGGAAAAAAATCAGTTACATTTGGTGTAGACTTTAATGCTATACTGAATCATAGGAGAGTCTACATAGCCGACCATCATAAAGGCATAACTGATTAGAGTGTGCAAAATCACACCTAGTAGTCAAAGGTGTAAAACCTGGAAGAACTTAGATTTTGACGCATTTTGGCACTCCAAGAGTCCATCTACCATTACAGGGAAGCTGCATCTATACTCAGTGGAGCTCATGGATCAATAAGTATTTGTAGAAATGAAACAGTATTCACAAAGAAGGCTTATAGTCATTTTGGCTGATTGTAATCAGTGATAGGTGGAACTCCAGTGACAACATTCCTAAAAGAATCCTGAACTCATAATTTTTAAAATATCTTTGTAGGCTGAGGTTGAAGCTATTGAAATCCCTCTAGTGATAAAGGGTTGTGAAGATTTTTACAGGAGCCGGGCGATGGTGGCGCACGCCTTTAATCCCAGCACTCGGGAGGCAGAGGCAGGCAGATCTCTGTGAGTTTGAGACCAGTCTGGTCTACAGAGCTAGTTCCAGG
>NW_004949098.1:6964699-7011993 GCF_000317375.1 Microtus ochrogaster
TTTGAGACCAGTCTGGTCTACAGAGCTAGTTCCAGGACAGGCTCCAAAGCCACAGAGAAACCCTGTCTCGAAAAACCAAAAAAAAAAAAAAAAAAGATTTTTACAGGAGTAACTAGCTTGCATGCATCTTTGATTACTTTTGACTGGAGCTGAGGATATTTATTGACAGGCCACAGCTTTGGTTTGGGTTCATACTTCTGCACAGGTGATCACTCTGAACTTCCGATTCAAATCATCTCCTTACCACATGCTTCACAGATATGCAGAACCTTCAAAGATAAATTCTGGGAAAGCCAGTCACACTTTCCTTCAGGCAAAGTTACACGTTTAATGTTTTTAGCTCTCCTAGTATATAATTATGGATAATTGAATTTTCCCTTGACAATATCTAATAGAAACTCTTTTGGAGGATGGATGCTTTATCTCTATGAATGCTATCAAACAGTTCTGTGTTGGAAGGAACACTCAATGGCTCCAAGGAGTCTCTTCAGATTAATTCTTTGCAATCTCTTTTACTCTAGTAATGCCTAATGTGTTAGCTTTTTCCAACTATGAAGATGTTTAGTGTCTGTTTTCAGGGATTATATTATATTATGCAGTGGAAAGAACCACAATTACATCCTGGTTCTGATCCATTGTTTTCTAGGTTCATGCAAATGTTGTTATTTCCTAGGCTTCACATTAACATTTAGCAAGCTGGATGTTTCTCTAGAGTGTTTTTGTCCACTTTCTCTATATTTTATACTAAAATTTGGCTAATAAAAGCACTCTCAGTGTGTGGCCTGACACCACCACCATCATAGATGATCCTTCTGTAAAGAGATTTGCCTGTTTGACCTTACTGAATTAATCAAAGGCAGAATTGGGATTGTTTTTCCTTGTCATTGATGAACATTCTCTCAAGGAAGCTTAATTATAAAAGGAATATAAGCTCAGCTTTCTGAAAGGGTCTCACACCCAACCAGGGCAACCACTACTAAATTGTCTAATGGCCCTGAAAATCTTTGATGAGATTCTGAATCAATACAGCGTAATAGCACCACAAATGAATGGGAAACGTAAGACTCCCTGTTTTGTCTTTGAGATACTCAAGGACAAATGAATTCTTTCCTCTGCCCTTTGCTTATGGTTCTCTTTCCTTTGTTCCTGATTGAGTAGGTTCTCCAGTATTCAAAAGTATGGCAGAGCTAAAGATGAAAATGAATGTGGGGAGGATTCAGGCAAACTAATGGACATATAGAAACACTTGGGACCAATCTCTTTTCAGTGTACCAACTGGAGATGGAAAGTTGAGGAAGCATTCACCTAACCATGGAGAAGGAAGAGTATGTCTTTCCATTTGAGAGAATAACTGCTCATGCCCAGATCATCAGCATGACTCCCCCAACCCCTGCCGCCATGTCCTATTTGGCAACAGACATAACTCAGTTGAATTACAACATTTGAATTTGTGTAGGGCTAGGCCATGTGACTAAACCAGAAAAGGAAGTCAATAGTATTCAGACATCAGATGCTTAGCTACATTAGCATTATTGGGGATCACCAGAAACTCTAAGGCTGGAGTATAGATTTGCTTACTTCCTCAGAAACACTGGGCCATCTGGCTGTGCTTCTTTCTCCCTAGCATCCAGTTAACCTTGTTCTTTTCCCTCATGGCTGTCAGCAGTCTCATTTGCACTGTAACACAGCTTGCCATTCCTGTAAACGGAATCACCCTGTGTTCTGAATCTTCACCTCTGGAGCCTCTTGGGGAAGTTCATTTCCAAATCCTCACCCACGGTTTAGATCTCAATCGGCACTCGAATAGTATGACCTTGATTTTTATATGCAATATTAACTTCAATTTCATTCCTCTTAGAAGGTCATCGTTTTGCAGCCCAGTATGTAACATGCATGCAAAAGTATAGTTACAATGTAAGTTCGCTTCTGACTTTGATCACCCTTTTAGGGTATAAGCTATTAAGAACAGTTCAGCACGCTGCTAAATAATTGCGAAATGGTTCAAAAACACCTATATTTTGGGTGCAATTCAGAAAGAAAAAAGCTTATAATTATATAAACCTACATCAGCAACTCTGTTAATATATGAAGTGAGAATCACAAAGGCAGTGTTAAGCCTTGTCCTAATTAGGAAGACGTGAGGCCTGCATCTGATTTTTTTCCTATCTCAATATTCTGAGGAAAGGACATTTTTTAGACATTATCAGGATGTTGGAAGAATTCATAGTGAAACTGAGAACCTCAGGTCTAACCATCATGGGTCTTGTGGTGTAACTGTTTTGTTACATATAATTTTACTATGTTAAAATTAAAACCTTCCTTTTTATTTAAACAGAAAAGGGGAGGTGATGTGGGATTTTCCTCTGTATGCTGTGAATACTATTGATTAATAAAGAAATTGCTTTGAGCCTATGGCAGAGCAGGGAAGAACAGAGCTAGGCAAGTATGGGGGTGGGAGTGGGGGGAAGGATGCTAAATTAAATGCTGGGAGAAAGAGGGCAGAGTCAGGGAGAAACCACATAGCCCTGCCAGAGACAGATGCTGGAACTTTACCTGGTAAGCCATAGCCTCGTGACGATACACAGATTAATGGAGATGGGCTAGTTTAAGATGTAAGAGTTAGCCAGAAATATGCTTAAGCTATTGGTCAAGAAGTGACTTAATTAATACAGTTTCTTTGTGGTTATTTCAGGGCTGAGCAGCTGGGAACAAACAAGTAGCCTCCTAAAACAGTCTTGTTTCATTAAACCTTTGCTTTCCTGATTTAGGACTATATGTAAAGCAAGAGGGAGACAAACCAGGAGGGAGTAGCAGTAGAAAGAGCTGAGCTCTGTTGGGAAATACATAGCATGTGGCCTGGCCTGGGAGATAAACTTAGAACTGGAGCACAAAGGAAGCAGTTATTGTTCTCTCCCTAACCATTTGCATCTTGGTAAACTGATTTTCTCAAAAGCCCCTATTTCTGCCTTCTCTGATGATACCACGACCAGCAACATGGTCATTCACTCCAGGGTTCTACCTGCAGGTCTCACAGAGGGATTTCTTATTCCATGCTGGTACAAGCCAAACAGCTTTCTAAGTAGTTTCCCTCATTTAAAATAGTGCCTTTATAAGGCTACCTCATATGAATGTTTCCAGAGAACACTATTTAGTGTTAGATAGCCAGTTCAGGAGCTCTTCCCTGGGGAAAACTATTTCTCTCCCATTCTCAACATTTCTTAGTTGCCTATAGTTCTTTGTGTAGGGTTGAGGATTTGAATTTTTTCCCCTGTGCACTTTCACGTGTTTATTGTTCTGCTCAGTCCAAGTTTAGGTATCATGAGCCTCCTTAGAAGTTTAGTGAGACTTTAGGAATATAAACCTTGATGTTTTATGGTTTCACTTATGTATTTAGGAATAGATGTGTGTGCGTGAATAGCAATTAATGAAAAATGAAAAAGAGGCCCTAAATTTGTAAGAGCACAGGCATGGGAAGGGTTTGAAGTCAGGAAAGGGTAGTGAGAAATGATAAATTCTCAAAATACAAAAGAAATAATTTTTACAACGTAGCTCTTTCACATTTTCTTTTTCTCTGTCTTCCTTGGATCTGAAGTCTTGCCATCACTTCATTTTCTTGCTTACATTATTTCTTAAGGATAACTTTGCACAAAACAAAAGGGCACATGTTTTCCTACTACTATGAGATTTAGAAAAAAATATTTGTGAATATAACAATGTATTCACGTAGGTTGGGGTCTAAGTAGAAGGCACTACCTAACTTAACCATCTAGCCAATATTTAACATAGAAAGCTACACGATGGTTTATTCACAATTTCTCAGTGACTTCCTACTTTAATGCAATTGATCAGACTACTTTACATTGTGCTGTAGTTCATAAAATAGAATTCTACTTTTTTTCAGAACCTTATTCTACAAAGAAGTATATGACTTCTAGAATAACTCTTTTAGCTTTTATATATTTTTTATTTTTTAAACAATTTTTATTATGCATGCCAATCACAGTTAACTTTTAACTCCTTTAAAATATTTGAAATATAAAAAGATCCAAAAATTCAAGAGCAAAGGTTAATATACCAGATCAGATACAATCTCCTCCCCCTTTAAGGGAAACACTGTATTTAAGACAGAATATAGTCTTTCAGAGTATGTATAACACACAGAAATACATGCATGCTTAAATGATGTGCTCTACTCTTATGTGCATGTTTCTATTATCTCACAAGTGATTATCTTGTTTCAGTTTGCGTTGCCCACACAAGCTTTAACTTCAGGACTTTAATGCGTCAGTTGTCTCTTAGTTTGCACGTCTGGGTCTGTTTATGCCACACAGATCCAGTACCCATGGACCTAGAGCAAGCACCTCACAGTTGTTCTTCTTCACATCAGAATAAGTCTTGTTGTGTATATCAGAATAAGTCTGAGGCATGGCCTATTAAAAAGAGCCTGTGAAAACAATTCTTTTCATTTTCAGTTATTGTATAAGTTCTTCTTCTCAACTTTTGACCTAGAAAGATAGTCACATGGAGATCCAAAGAGATTGCATATGACTCCAAGGTGAAGACTGATCAGCTTGCCTAGTCATCATCTCTATAGAAGCTGATATTTTTCTATGCCCTAGCTCTTCACTTGGAAGTGAAGAGTCATTTATCATATTGCATGGTAGTGGTGGCCAAGAAGATGCATTGTTGTTTTCAGTCACAACTACAGTAGATGTGTTTTCCCTGGCCACATTTTCATAAAATGATCATGCTTCAAATTCCTTGTCAATTCTTATGTATATGAAATGATATTTTATTTCTGTTTAAAGTTAATGATTTCAAACATGTGACTGTGTATTTATCAGTAATATGGAATTATTTTCTGTGAATTTGCTGATCAGTTTTATGTCAATTTGTAGAATGTTTTTTACTTACATATAACAGCTCTGATTCTTTATATCAGATATATGAGAGAGCAATGAACTTTTAAAATTACATATCATTTATTGTGTGTATGTCTGCACATGCATATGCGGCAACATTTATGTGGAGGTTATAGGCTAGCTTGCAAGAGTAACTTGTTTCCTTCTCCCATGTAGGTACTGGGAATTAAACTCAAGGCTCGCCAAGCCTGGCAGGAGGTGCCTTTTCCCACTAAGCAATCTTACTATCCTGAAAATGAGAGAAATTTTATATATCTAAGTACTACTGACAGCTGCATATAAATCTGTAAAGTCATCTAGAGCCACAAAAATGCCAATTTAAATATCAAATAAAGTGGAATTAGTATAACTCAGAACTTTCTGCCAAAGAAAAATAGTTATGATTTTATTTAAGTAAAACACTCATTTCTAAATGTCAAATTCATACAAAATATTCCCATACTCAAAGAGGTCAATTTCAGTGAGCTTCATTTTTCAGTCCCATAAAAAAAGTTCATTCTCAACACAAAGGGATAACTGAAAGAAACCATGTTTCTTTTATGGGATTTCAAAATAAAAGTTTTTAGAATTTTATGCTGAGTTGACATGGGATAGTTATACATTTTTATGGGGCATGGTATGATGTTCTGATACATATATGCATTTTTATTGACCAAATGTGTGTAATTAGAATGCTAATCACTTCAGATTCAATTCAGTCATGGCAAAACAACTAAATGAGCCCAGAATTCTTTCCACGCAGCTGCAGCTCAATGGTGATATGGAAAGCTTAGGTGATACGGGGAAGTAATCCTCATTATTCACATGGGAAAGGAAAATTGCCCAGTTCAAACCTTGGTTTTCATAGTTATTGTTGCAAGAATGCTTATGCCCCCCTCGACCTCTATGTTCCTTCCCCCAAAATCATTTGACTGTTTTCTAGTACAAGTGAATGTTTCTAGGAATTATGTAGTTCAGGGTAGTCTGACCCTAAAGAGTAAATGAGCAGAATTTCCCACACCAGGGATTAATATGAATGTCACAATATTCAAGAGGGTTAAAATGGGAATAAAGATGAACAAGGCATGAAAACTCGAAATGGATGCAGATAAATTATGTTTCTGTTTTATTGTCCCTGTAAATAAAGTGAGTTGTGCTTTTGGCTTCCATCTGCCACAGGAGTGGGTTGCTATGAGATAAAAGCTTAGAAAATTGAATTATGATTTTCAAGAGTCAAAAAATTAGCACCATTTTCTTTTCCAGAATCTGTAGAAATATTCCAGACAGTCTAGTGAACTTACTTTCTGCTGGTGTGTGTGTGTGTGTGTGTGTGTGTGTGTGTGTGTGTGTGTGTGCAAATTTGTTCTCATGAGAAAAGGCATCAGCTTTTAAGGAACTTAAACATTCATCTTTTCTCATACCAGGGTGATATTGATAAAAATAGGTAACCTATTGATCTTCTTTTCTACTTACAGGTCTTTCTGCTGAGTTAATCCCATTTTCCTTTGTTCACTTAAATGGTCCTTCTATAACATCCCTCCTTCTACATCCATTTCTTAATTCCTGTATTTCCATCCAAATGTCTGCTATACACTTCCTGTTTTTAACTTCTGGTGATAATTAGATGTTTGTTGATGTTTTCTAAGGGCAGTTTAAGAGTGATAGTTTTGTGTGAATTATAATACTGAATCCAACTATTATATGGACAAAAATAAGGCTTCAAAATATTAAGATAATTTGGGCAAATTTTCACAAGTGGGAACTAACAAAATTGAAATTCAACTCAGGTTACTATAAATGTGAAATTTATGTGCATCTTCTATCTTGTACTATCTTGCATGGATGGCTGTCATGTTTCTTTTTCTTTTTCTTTTTTTTCCAAACCGTCATCTTGCAAGAAGTAATAGTTTTCTTTCTTTTATTAAGGTAAGTGACACAGGATAACTAAATCAGACCTTTTCAAAACTGGCCCAAAAGGCCTACAATTAACTTTGTCCAGGGACTGGAATGATGGACAGCAAGAGAAAAGTTTTCTCATTTGCTGTCATTTCTTTTGTTCATCCAGTGATGCCACGCTTTGCTGAACAAGTTGAGGTTGCCATCGAAGCCCTTAGTGCCAACGTCCCTCAACCATTCGAGGAGAACGAGTTTATTGATGCCTCACGCCTGGTGTACGATGGTGTTCGGGACATCAGAAAGGCTGTGCTGATGATCAGGGTATGTGAAGCTTTTAGAGAGCCCCCAGGAAATTCAATGTCTTCCTTGTTTTTAATTATTCAATGTAATCTGCAAAAATGTTTGATTTCTAGCATATTCTTATCATGTGGGCTTTTTGCATATAAACGGGTGAGTGTGTTCCAACAAGCCAAGTTCAGTACTGAATGTCCTGATATATTCTAGTTCCTTCTGACATGCATTTTTTTCTATAAGGTTTCATATAATTTGGTAGAATCCCTGCTACTTTCCACTTGTGCCTCTTGCAGGCACCATCTTCACACCTGGATCACTCGAGAGTCATGACTTGTTAAGGAGTGAAGTATTTTTACTTTAGTACTGTGAATATAGAAGCAACAAAATTAGAGTTTATTATGCATAAAGCAGGATAGTCTTGTATGAAAGCTCCTCCCATCACCTACCTCATTAGTTTTCTTTCCCCATGTTTTTATGTCAAGCATGTGTGAGTTTTTACCATTTTTGTCTAAGTAATAAACCATACAGCAAACCTAGAAGGTACACATTAGAGTTGGCTTTAAATCTATGCTGTATCATATGTAACTTGTTCTTCTTGTTCTATCCACCGAAAATATGAGTTAATCTATCTCTAAGACCCCTACCTTACTCCATATAATTTAGCTGCTATAAGTTTTATGTTAGTTTGTGACTTCTAAACTTACCAACCCCTTAATAAAATATATTGTTCAAGTAATGGAGCTTTTCCTTCCTTCAAATAAACAATATCCATAGAAGGATAATTTAGAAGAAATATGTATCAATTGCATTTTGAGAGATGAGCTTCTGCAATACTTTCCCAAGGGCATACTGACCAATATAATCATGAGAACCAATTTTTTATATTATTATTAAAAATTGAAAGCTATATTAAAGAGTAAAACATAGCAAATGAGGTCCTGGACAGTAGCCTTCGTAGATCAGAGTACTTACTGTGCTCTTAGAGGATATGAGTTCATTTTTCAGCACCTCTCCGGTTTCACATGACGAGATTCCCTCTTAAGGCAGTATACACAAATGGTACATGCAGTTGAACAGGCACATGTCTATGCTCATAAATAAAAACTCCAATTTTTATTTATTTTAGAAGTGGTAAATGAAATTAATTATAACATTTTCCTTACAAGATGTATCCCTGATATTACTGTTTCAGCATGTTGCACCAGGCTCATTTAAAGCACGTCATAGCTTTACAGAGCTAGTGGCTGAATTAGCCAGACTCCTTAATCACACACTCCAGAGCTGTTTCTGGAGCTGACTGATGAAATCAACTTTAAAAGGCTATAACATTCAATAAAATTTCATCAGGTCATATTAATTATACTTAAATACATAGAGTTCAAGTTTGTACTTAGGGGACTTGAATTTCTCGTGCATTTAATTTACCCATTCTATAACTATGACACTTTGACCATCTTTCAAGACTTGGCTAACCATATTTCCTTTTATGACTATTACTTTCTTTAGGCTATAAATTTTTGGAAAACATGGCTGTTTTTTCCTGCCTTCATTGGATTCTCTTGTTTGACATACACTGAAAGAGACAAAGACAGACAAAGGAAGGGAGTAAGAGAGAAAGGGAGAAAGAGATGGTGAGAGTATCTGTGCCCAAACTCAGAAGACTGAAAGGTGATGGAGAAAAACAAGATTAAGAGAATTAGAGTAGGGAGGGAAAGGATAGTGCATTTTTAAAGACATGTTCCCATTCTTTGCTAACTTGTGAAATAAGGTAACAGACCGTGAGAGTTATGTTTGCCAAGTGTTCTGCAATAAAGCCTACTATAATCCTCAAGACACATTCCTTCTTTTGCCAGTTTTTCTGCTTTGTTAGCCTTCACATTTTTGTGACAACCATTTATCTGAAAGGCTGAGGAGGTTTATAGCCATCATTCATTTTTTTTCACTCACAAGCCATAAAAAATCCACAGTTTTAGAAAAAATGCTATATACGTCATCACAGGGAGTGTCATTTCTCCCATCTCAACATTTTGAAAAAAATTGCTTAAAATTTAGGAAAAGAGACTATATACAGTGGATATAAATTGTTATTGTTAAAGACTTTATCCAGTCAGTACACAAATGATTTTCTTTGTATTTAATAAATGTCAAGATTTCATTTTAATGTAATTATTAAGTCTATATTACTTAGGAAATTCTATTGTACAGGTTAGAAAAGAATGATTGTGGATGGGGTTGGTCCTATTCCTGACATCTGACATGACTGTGTAGCCTCCTCCCAAACTACTGATTGTACTTCACAAAAAAAAAAAAAAACAAAAAAACAAAAAACCCACATCTCTTTAAAGTCATTTAAAGAAGTGATAACTGCAGAAAGGACCATGCGTCAAATTCTCCATTAGCTTGCCTCTCAACAATCAATACATATTTAATGGTGATATTTTTGTTTATGAGCTCAAGGCTAGCTCCAGGCAGCCTTCAGATGTAGACAAAGTTTGTGTTCTCTGGGTTTCAATCTCACTTTCCAAGACCACTTACCTGTTCTGGAACAGGTCTTTCCCCTTAATTCATGAGCCAAGTTTTCATTTAATTTTTAACCAAATCTATCCTCTGTGATGGGCAGACATGTAGAAATTTTCTCATTATCTTCACAAGGCTTAGGAAAATAAATACGCAAACCAGGGCAACCATTGCACATCGATCTCCTCATCCACAGTAGGTATGTTTAAGCATTCTCTCTGAATAATTAGTTCATTAGTACTGAACCAATGCTTTGGGGTGAAATACAAGGTTAGGGGTATATTTTTGTGAGTCTCTGATCTTATTTTCTTCAAATGATCAATATGTACCCCCTTTCCATATATGTGTTTGTCTAAAGACACAGTGCTACACATATATTATTGAGACTGAAACTCATAGACACCAACACAAACTCATACTGGAACACAGTTTATCTGATGTGGGTGTTTTCTCAGACTACATGATTCAGGAATATTAAATTCATCACTACCTTTGTCAAGTTTGACAAGCTTTCAACACTGCTTTTGATTGCTTTTTTAAACAGAGAAATTATTAGCCAAAACCACATAAAATGTGGCACTAAATAGACCACGGAAAGGAAAATTATTCAAAGTATGAGAGTTCGAAACCGAGACAGAGCCCTGTCACGTTTGAATTTAGCTGGAGATACGCACTTTAGTGTCTTGGAATAACACAGATTACTGACTTTGTTGATAGTCTTACAAATAAGATTTGGTGAAGAGATAGATTCACAAATGCAGAATCTGCAGGTAATGAGGATCAAGCACACACTTAAAATTCTTTTGCTAATATACATGAGTAGTAGAAAAAGAGATTTCCTGAGTAAATTGAGAGCATGGGGACCTTAGGAGAGGGTTGAAGGGGAGGGAAGAGGCAGGAAGGGGAGCAGAGAAAAATGTAGAGCTCAATAAAAATCAATAAAAAAAGATACTTTTCTTTACTCTTGGAAATTAAGATGAGTAAAAGCGTAAAAAAATTTACTATTGGGAATTAAGTATAATGGTTAGGTAGTATCTTGGTCTTGAGACAGCTACATTAGATAAAAGAGTAGTTTTCTTCTATAATATCTCTACACAAAATATTTTAATTATCATTCTTTCTTTGATTATTTATGTATGGGGATTTCAAAGGCAGAGCAAGGAAATAGTAGGGCCTGGGACAGTGGTTTGATAAAAATCTGTAGTTCACTATAGCTCTCCTGTGTTATGTATCAAAGTGCTTTGGAGCATTGTTAGATATTTAAAATTCTTGGAAGTAATATGGAAGTTTGGCTTATATAAGGAAGAGAAGTTGGGGTGCTTCACAATTTAACCATTAGGTTGACCCATGTGTGCTGATGCAGTGGTGTATTAGTGAAGCTAAGTATGTAGTTATCCATATGATAAAATACCATCTTCAGAATCAGTGTGATCCATATCAATCCTTATATTTAAATGTGTATTGTAATGTTAGTTAGGTCACACAGATGGGTTAGTTTGGGTAAATGGCTTAATCATAAAGACTGCTAGAGATTTTCTCTTATTTAATTGTTGTTCAGACTAAACACACCATGAAACCATTGAGACCATGAGGATGCTATGAAGCAATGAAGTAGAGAATTTGTAGTTTAACTGTAATTTGTGGTCATCAGCTAATTATTTTCTCTGCAAATGAAGAAAACATTATTACAGCTAAAGTCAAGAACTTTCATAGACCTAGTACTTGGCAAGTCCATTCAAGATTTTCTTTGTACCATCCTGCTCATTTGAGGTTTCTTCTAGTTGGTTAATTATGTGGAATTTGCTAAAGAAGTTAACAATATTAAAATTTCAGTAGAGTCAAAATATTTCTCCTAACAATCGAATGAAAGGTAGAAAGCTACTTAGATATCTTGTTTTATCTTTATTTCTCCTAATCACTGTCCTATGTAGATCCTAGTGTTGCTTCCCTAACACCATCAATGAGTAGTAATTTTTATGCTCCTTTTAATGGGAGATGAGATATCCCATACTGTTAGATCTACCCCAGTACATAGGTAATCAAAGACAAAATTTTCTTTCTTACATTTACAGGGAATAAACAAATATATTCAATGCCAATATGACTATGTTACTAATGGTACTATGGAAGTAACAGGGGCAGGGTAAGGGAGAAGGGCTCAAGGAGAGCACAGGTTTTATGGAGAGAAGTTGAGAACGAGAACACAACTAAACAGAGCCTGCTCTCTGCAGAGGGATGATTTCGTAGTTGGTCAGGATGAGATGAGAGCCATTGCACAGTTCTGGAGAGGGACTTGACATGATATATCTCAGATCCGCATGAGATCTCTCTGACAATGATGGTGAGAATAGAGTATGGAACGATGGAACACAAGAATGTCAGGGCTCAGTGGAAAGAACACTTTGGAGGTGTTCCTGATAATGCAGAGTTAATTAGTCCAAACTAAAAAGGTTTTTTTTTTTTATATTGACTTTAGATCTCTATTGAGAAGGTATTTCTTGTTGTTACCCAAAATATCCAGTTAGCCTGAAAATTTCACTTTCTTCTTTCAATGAAACTCTCATAGGCATTTGAAACTTTTTAAAAATTATACTTAATATACTTTCCTCATATTCCCAAGTGAAATAATTCTAAACTCATTAGTCTCTCATCTTGCTCCGGTAGATACACATTTGACTTCTGTTATAAAAGCTATGATCAGGACTAAGCACCAGAGCCTGGAAGCTGACATCTGGTGTGTCTCTGGGAAATGTACAGGACATTCTGTGGCCTCTGTAATAGGCATATGTTACTTAGAGGCTTAGAAAACAGCGTTGGGGAAACAACCACTTAAAAGCATTTTACAGAAAAGATGCCTGCTCCCACCCAATAGATAGACCATAGTAGACCCAGGAAACTACCTCTATGCCCAAGGTGGTGTTTTGGTTCTAATTAAAAGTCCTCCCTCAAATAACAGGGTGTGTAATCAAGGCTTGACCCTGTAAAGTCTTGATTTTAAAGGTGCATCTAATAATAGCCCTCTTAATCCTTTAAAACTACTTCCAGATCATGTATAGTTTACCGTGTCTTCTTTAGCTTGTGGAGGCCCTTGCATAACAGAAAAAATAGCAGTCAGCAGACTGTGCATCCACAGAACTTACAGCAGCAGGCTGTATGTGTTTAATTTTGGTTAAGATACATAAAATCATTTTGCACTCATCCATTTGCCTGTGTGGTTTGTGATCATTAAAATCATGGGTTCTTCAACTTGTTTCTCCCTTCTGCCAGTTGCTAATGGGCACACCTCAGAAATTTTGCTTGAAGTCTACTCTAGTTTCATTTATGTTTCTGTGATAAAATATTCCAACAAGAGGCAACTTAGGGGAGAAAAGGGTTAAGTGGCTTAAATTCGATGTTATGGTCCATTAGTGATGGGAAGTCAATGCAAGACCTTAAACAGCTAGTCACATCTGAAGTCATTAAAAGAGAGAAATAAATGCATGTAGGTTACTTTACTTTCTGTTCTGTGCTTTATCTTGGATTAGAATGTTCAGAATTTTTTCCTTGGGTGATGGTGCCACCTATCCTAAGAATGATCTTTCTGTATCAATTAATGAAGACAATCTCGAACCTAATATAGATTATTTCTCATTCAGACCCTCTTACCACATGATTCTATGTTATTTCAAGTTGACAATTAAAGACAACTATCACAAAGACTCTGAGACACTTCATATATCTACAAAATAGGGTTTGAATTTGTTGAGATATGTAAATTAAATCCTGAGTTGACTGCTTGTCCCATGGTGTGGAAAATGATGATAGCCACTATTATTGTTAGTAGGTGTCACATTTTATTAAACATGCTAATTATCACTATCAGTTATGCATTTGCTCATTTTTATAGTTTGTTTAGGTGTCCTATGAGGGCAGTAGGAATGATGACAATTATAATATTTACTCTTTGAAATGTCTAAGGCAACATCAAAGCAACAGATCTGAGTGACTTTCCAAAAACTTGTAACATCTGAGTGGAAGACAAAATCAAGATCTCTAGAGTCGCATCAACATTTTTATTTTAGTGTGTGTGTATGTTTGTGTGTGTGTACATATATGTGTGGTATATATACGCATGTGGCTTTGTACCTGGTACACATGCCTGTTGATTACAGGTCAGCCACAGCTGTCTTCTTCTATTGCTCTTCACTTTACTTTTGGAGACAGTCTCTCACTGAACCCAAAGCTTACTATCTTGGCTAGACTGGCTGGGGAGCAAGCCATAGGGATCCTCCTGTCTCCACATCCATGTGTGGGTTATAGAGTTATACCACTAAAAGCAGGTTTTTAAAAGTAACATTTTCACTTATTCCTTGAAAATTTCTAAGACACAGAAGGAGATTTTGATTAGTTATACCACGACTATATCCGTCCAACTCCTACCCTCCAGGCTCCCCAACATACCTACTTTCAGACTTCATGTTCTACTATTATTGTTATTAATTTATTTTAATTATATTTACATTTTGTTAACATTTATATTATTATAAATTTATGATAATTATTTATTATTGTTGTTGTTATCACTTGATTCCAATCAGAGCTGACCACATGGACCTGTGTGGCCATTTACCGTGGCATGGGCACCTTACCATTTCTCACATCCCCCCTCCCAAATGAGTGACTCCCCTCCCTCAGCAGCTATTTACTCTCAGTAGCTCCCCTACTTCCAGTGTGCATTGGGAATATGTCCGCCTTCTGTGGTTGATATTGTGCAGGTCTCGTGTAGACAGCTGTTATGAGTTCCTGTGATCAAAAGCCCTGCCATTTCCAGAAGACTAACTTTTACAATATTTTTCCCATCCTCCAGCTCTTACATTCTTTTGACCTCTTCTTCTTTGATGTTTCCGAACCTTGGATACCCTCATCTGAGGCTTAGAACTCACAATCATTTATTCTCAGCAGTTGGACCAGTTACTAGTCTCTGGGTTAACCCCCATCACTGCAAAAATAAATGTCTCTGGCCGAGATTGAAAGCAGCATCAAGCTATGGATATAAACATAAATATTGAAAATACATTTTGATAAGATGACCATTTGGAGAAACAACAGTAGGTCTTCCTTTAGGGCCTGTAATATCCTCACTCATGGTCTCTGGACCAGATTTTCAATACTAGGCATGAATTCCATCCTGTGAAGCAAGCCTCAAAAGCCATGTATGCCAGAGTTCCAAACTCACTCCTGTTTGATTAGCAAACACCTTTTCAACCAAACCATCTCCTCCTTTAGTCAGTTCCTTAGGCTATTATTGTTTTAATCCCCCCCCAATATTGGTTCCTGACTATAGTCATTTACATAAATCTCAGAGTCATTACTGTGCTAGGCAAGGCTTGCCATTGACTCTCTGGCTGTATAAGTGCCCAGGTCACTGCAGTGTTTGGACACAGTTCTACAGGCCCTGATATATTCTGCTTCCTTCTCTTGCATGAGGTTTTTCATTTTTTTTCCTCCCTTTTAAGAAGTAGTGAGAAAAGTGATGGCAATCTTGTCATCTCATCTGCCAGGAGAATTTACCAACTTGCTGCACTTGTTTCACAGTGCCTTCCAGAAGTGAGGATGTTCACAGAAAATCGCCTCTGTCCACAGCAAACACATAACCAGTTATTTAAACCAGATTCTCTCTCACCCCCACTTTAACTGACAGAATGCATACTGAGAGCCGCTCTTTCCCATTTCCCTTACATTGCCATGAAACAAAATTGAGCATCTGTAGACGATTGAGTGAATGTTAATGTGGCTGATTTGCCAGAGAGATGGAAAACTAAGATCTTTTTTATGCCCAAACACAGAAAATCACCAGGCATAGTGCAATACTGGCGTGGACAATGCCATTTTATGCCTGTCTGACCAATCTCAAGGCTATATTAGTAACTACTCCTGATAAATCAGACTAAAGATGCCAAGGAAATCAGCGTAATGAAAATGGGAACTGAGTCCCAGTGTCATCAGTACTGCTGCTAAATTTATAGCTCCATTGAAAGATTCACTCCTGGGAATTTCTATTGAGAGGCAGAAGAATTTCTCCTACAAACGAAGAGACAGTTTGTAGAGGAAAGCTGAGCAGAAGCCTCCCTCTCATCATGTGCAAGACCCACATCACCTCATGAAGGGATCATCGTAGAGTTTGTCATATGCAATAGTCTTTTTTAAAAATATTTATTTATTTATTTATTTAAGATTTCTGCCTCCTCTCCACCACCGGCTCCTATTTCCCTCCCCCTCCCCAATCAACTCCCTCTCCCTCATCAGCCCAAAGAGCAGTCAGGGTTCCCTATGCAATAGTCTTACAGGCATACCTCAAATTGCCTATTTAGAAAGTTTCAAGCAAGTTTCAAACCTTTTATTCTTTACTCTTCTATCTGCAAAACAATTAAAAAAGAAAAAAATCCAACCAAGCAAAAATATAAACCAACAAAAACAAATGCTGTCCACCTCAAAGAATGTGAAGAAATTTTTGTCAGTTTATATGGCACTAAAAGAAACTATGCTATCTACCTAGAAGGAGGGGAAGGGTTTTATTGGTTGGCTTATAGATTCATTCTTATCTATCTCCAGCACAAGACTTTAATGATTTGGCATGATCTTAATCTAACTCTACTCCCTCTATGTCCTTTATAATGTGAACAAACAAATAACAAAACACAAAAACCTTTACAGTTGGGGGTCAGATATACTTGGCTGTTTAGATCAAAATTCAGTTTGTTACTAAATCAAAGCCGTAGGATGTGTTACTGAACTTTTTTCTACCTGAAGTTCCTTGGCTGTAGATAGGGAATGGCTGTCACTTCCTTATGTTGGTATAATCTGAATGGACACTATAAAATAATCATTTAGTCCTTACTATTGTGCAGGAATTGGTATCTTCCATATTAAATTTTTTTGTTGAAGCTTGGTGTGGTGACATAGGACTTCAATGCCAGTACTTGGGAAGCAATGGCAGGTCTCTGAAGTCGAGGCCAATCTTATCTACATTGTGAGTTGCAGGCCAACCAGAACTGTATTATGAGACCTGAAACATTTTGGTGAATGAATTAATTTTAAATTCTAAATAATTATTCTGGCAAGCACTTTAATAATGACTAGATAATTTGTATAAAGTAATATTGGTACACACACACACAAACACACAGACACACACTCAAAGGTGACCACAGCAAAAAGAACCAATTTATAGAGAAGGGAGCCAAAACACAGAGATGTCAGATGGCCGGATGACATGCACGGGACCACATAGTGCTATATACTCAGGAAAGTTGGAGTGTAATCTTTCTATCTCATGTCCTAGAAAGCAAACAAAGTATTTCACAGAGTCTATGCACTGACATAGAAATCATCACTAATTTTGCTTTTTGAGAAAAGACTAACTAGGATGGAGAAAAATAATATTACAGACAAACCATAGTATAAATTTTTTTGAGAATAATTTCTATCTTAAAATATACATGGATTTTACACAAGTGTACTCTTGCTTGAATTAGAAGTTATGTTAAAAGTCAAGCTTAGATTTGCTGTTTGTCAGAGGAAATAAATATATAAAAATTTTATTTTCTCTCTCTAACAAACATATCTCACCACTAACAAACAACACCTATGGTTAAAGGATGGAAAATTATACACAGTAAATGAGCAAAGAAATAAGCAAGTATAGGTATTCTATTTTCTGAGAATATAATTTTCAAAACAAAATCAATCAGAAGAGACACTCATTAAAGGAAAAATTCCCAGAGACGATATTACTGTTCTAAACATTTATGAATCAAGCACATTGTTACCCAGTTTCTTGAAGAAAATCTTGTCAGAGCTAAAAGTCATGAATTGACCCCAATAATTCATTCTTATTCATAGTTATATCCTCAGATAAAATCTAATTAGGAAAACTCTGAAGATAAATGACATTATAAATCAAATGTATCTTTCTATAGAACATTCTACCAAAATAATGAAGAATAAACACTTGTTTTATTTCCCTACATTTTGTTTATTTATTTTACATCTTGACTGCAGTTTTCCCTCTGTCCTTTTCTCAAAATCCATCGCTCCACATAATCCTCTTCCTGATCTATTAAGAAAAGGGCAGGCATATGGATACTATGGATATCAACAAAACATGATGTGTCAAGTTGTAGTAAGACTAAGCATCTTACTATTAAGTACTAAGTAAGATGTAATAAGGCTGGGCAAGGCAACCCAGTATGAGGAATGGGGTCCCAAAAGTCAGTAAAAGAGTCAAAGACAAAGACAGCCCCTGTTCCCACTTTTAGGAGTCCCAGAAGAACACTATGCTACTCAACTGTCACATATATTCAGAGGGCTTAGGTCATTCCCATGCAGGCTTCCTGGTTGTCAGTTTAGTCTCTGTGAGTTCCTATGAATTGACTTTTTGGGTTTTCCTGTGATGCCTTTGATCCCTCTGGGTCCTACAATTCTTTCTCCCCCTCTTCATCAAGATTTCCCTTACTTAAGCTAATGTTTGTCTATGGCTCTTTATGTCTGTTTTCACCAGTTGCTGGGTGAAGCCTCCTCTCTGATGACTATTGGTCTAGGCACCAATCTATGAGTATAGTGGAATAACGTTAGGCACCATTATATTGGTATTATTTCCTACAGTAGCATTTGGTTCTATCCAAGGTCTCTGGGTTATCTAGCCTCTGGGTCCTGGTGCTCCAGGCAGTGACAAGAGTGGGTTCATTCTCATGGCATGGGACTCAGGCCGGACCAGTTATTGGTTGGCCACTTGCCCAATCTCTGTGCCACCATTACCCCAGCACATCTCATAGTCAGAACAGACTGTAGGCTGAAGGTTGTGGCTAGATTGGTTTCCCAATCCCTCCACTTTAAGTCTTGCCTGATCACAAGAGTTAACCAATTCAGGCTATAGATATATCTTCAATTGCTAGGTGTCTTAACTGGGGTCATCTTTGTAGATTGCTGGGAGTTTCTCTTGTAGTAGATTTTTCCATGGCCCCCAAATTCTCCCCCTTTCCAGTCATCTCTTCTAGTACTGTCTCTGACCTGGTTCTTCATGTCCCATCCCCACCAACCTCTAGTGTACCCACACAATCTTTTCTATTCCCCCTTCCCAGGGAAACCTGAGTGTCCTCCTTGGATGGTCCTTGTCACCTAGCTCCTCTGGGTCTGTGACTTGTAGCCTAGTTATCCTTTACTTTACAGCTAATCCCCACTTACAAGTGAGTACATTCCACGTTAATGCTTCTGGATCTATATTACATCACTCAGGATGATCTTTTTCTAGTTCCTTTCTAGTTGTTTTTGAATTTCATGATGTTATTTTTTTTTAACAGCTAAGTAAAACTCCATTGTGTAAATGCATACCATTTTCTTTACCCACTTATCACTTGAGGGGTTTTCATGATGATACCAGTACAGGTAGTCACACTACATGTAAGATGTTAGAAACTCTTTCTTTGGGACTTTTAGACTTTGAAATGAAATGTGTGGGTAAGGGTGAACTAATTCTCTGTCTCTTTTTGTATGTTGTTATTTAGACTCCAGAAGAGCTAGAAGATGATTCTGACTTTGAGCAAGAAGATTATGATGTGCGTAGCCGGACAAGTGTTCAGACTGAGGATGACCAGCTCATTGCTGGGCAGAGTGCACGGGTGCGTGGACATTAACCACTTTGGATGACTGCCCAGGGGAGAAACTCACACAAATCGCTGAAGGAAATTTCTGAACTTCAGATGCTGAGAACCCAGACATCTTTGGTTCGGTAGTTTGGGGTATCCCTTGGGTAGCCTACAGCAATGCACACTGTTCATGATGGTAGCAACCACCACTGTTCCCATTTTCTTTTATTCCTCCCCAATCTCTGTCCACTAGATGTAGCAGCTGCATCTAAGTACTACATACTCTAACATGTATAGGGGATTGTATTTGGCTTGAGGGTAATAATTTGATAGACAGGGACCATCTATCGCTTAAATTTTGAATTGCATCTGCCATAATTCTGAGTAAAACCTCCAAGTTCAGAAATAGCACAAGAGGTAACAGTAAATGGAAAATTAAAGTACTTCTTTGTTACTGGCTTGATAATTGCTACTTAGTTTACGGTAGAGTTGATAGGAAAGATCATGTTGACTCAAGGGTATTGGGTAAAGAGAAATCTTTGTTTTTCCCTAATGCTTATCTGTTTCCAGGGCCCAGTATTTTCTTAAATGATAGAAAGAAGTTACACAATGTTTATGAGTTTTGAGTTTTAGGGATAAATTAAGCAATAAAATATAACAGATTTGTCAAACAGATGAACACTTGGTAGCCTGGATCACAGCACAAGTAGTATAATGAACATCCCCCAGCTGGGCCAACAATGGGAATTGTGAAAGAAAAGTAAAAAACAACAAATTAAGAGAGTAAAATAAAAAGGACTAAAATAAAAAGAAAATGTGTTCCAAATGACTGTACCTAAAACCTACTTTACCTTTTGTACTATAGACCTTGGTATCTTTGTTCTAGAGGCAAATGAATGAAAAAAAATACAGATGCAAATTGATAGAGACACAGGGGTAAAAATTCAGATACTACAGGCACAATGGCATATGGTACAGTAGCACACAAATTTATTTTTGAGAATAAGATAAAAGAATTGTGAGTTCAAGAGTAACCCTGGCCAAATAGTAAAGACCTTATGCCTATAGCCAGATACTGAGGGTGTTGCTCACTAGTAGAATGCTTGACTAGCAGCACAAGGCCTTAACTGACCAGGGGAACAGAAAGTATAGTGGGAATGATTTCTTATTAATAAAGAAACTGCCTAGGCCCATTTCATAGGCCAACCCTTAGGTAGGCGGAGAAAACAGAACAGGATGCTGGGAGAAAGAAGCTGAGTCAGTGAGTCGCCATGGTTCTCCCACGACAGACGCAGGTTAAGATCATTCCTGGTAAGCCAGCTTGTGGACTGCAAAGATTAATAGAAATGGGTTAGATCAATATGTAAGAGCTAGCCAATAAGAGGCTGAAACTAATGGGTCAGGCAGTGTTTAAAAGAAAAAAAAAGAAAAAAAAAGAAAAGAAAGTATAGTATCTCTTATTTCACAAACTTTGGTTTTGATCCATAAAAACAAATGCTAGTAGCACTCTGAGAGATATGTGTTGCTTGAATTCTCTGACATTCAGACTTATTTTTGTCAGATGTTACCCATACGCTTCCTTGGCAGCATTCTTTTGAGGATGACTTGATCTTTATAGAATAATCGTACATTTGCCTTATAGTAAATGCTCAATAAAAGTCCGACTCTGATCATTATTCTTCTTTGGAAAAGAAGGTCTCTTTTGAACACAGTACAGTGACATCAAAGAGTTTGAAAGAGCATAAAATCTCCATTGAAAACTCCCCAAAGATTCTTCAATCTTGCCTAAAACATCAAGATTTGCGAAGGTCATTAAGCCAGAATCTTTTGTCTGTTGGCATACCACCAAACTCATTAATCAAGCCAATTCATCTTTAAAATTAAGTAAAACCAGCATTTTCATGTCAATGACAAAGGACAAGTTTGAGTAATTCATCCAAACATTAATCAATTCTGAGTTAATTTTATTGACTGACTCTAGCCCTGGTTCCACTGATTTGTGTCCCCAAAGAATAAGATACATTATACAAGCTTTATCTTGCTTTGCAATTGCCATCTTGTGAAGATGGACTGAATAGTCTACATTTAATGAGATTAGGTTTCACATATTTTTCTCTTTCACACATTATTTTTATGTTGTGTATCAAGTCAGTGATGATGGATAAAAACAAATTTTAAATGGTTCCTCTTGATCATTATTTTTTCACTCTGGTGTTTATTTTCAGAGTGAAGTATGATCAGGGTCTACAAGAGTTAAGGACCAGGTTGTCTTATTTGCTACTTGCTAATTTGTCTTGGAGGTCCATCCCATGTTATGGATTAACTTGCAGCCAACAATTCAAATTCTCATGTTAGCCTCAATCAGGAATATAGAATTATGACTACTAAGTTGAGAATAAGAGGGCATATCAAATAGCTAAGGTAAGAGATGGTTGAACTTTGGACCACCAGTGTTTGACAAGCTGCTAAGAACTGTGAAGGAAGTCAACTTTGTGTTTGACACAGGAGTTAGGTCTTCCAAGTAGACAGTCTTTACTGATAATGGCCTTATTTTTTATTTTTATTCAGGAAAATATTCCTCTCTGAAAAGGGCAAGGAAAAGAATGTTAAACCGGAAAATTAACTTTTAGCACCTTCTTCCAACATTCCTCTCAAATGTCAGAGAGAGGATTTTATTTCTTTTATATGGCATTTTCTGATGCTTTAGTTCAATGTTTACATGGCTATGAGTAGGTATTGTTGTATGTGCATATGTGGACTGGCACATATACTCAGTGTGTATATCAGAGGAGAACATCACACACTGTGCTCTATCCGTCTCCACCTTATTCTCTTGATACCATCTCTGTTACAGAAAAGAGGTTTCTGTGTTTCCCCCATCTCTTTCCAACCTTTAATTTCCATCCCCTGTTTCTGCCCAGGTATTGAGGTTTGGAGTATTATGTGGTCATGTGTGACATTTTATATTGGTTTGGTATACATGGATTCAGGTTCTCTTGTTTGTGCCATGAGTATTCTTAACCACTGTACAGTCTCCAAGGATTTTGTCTGTAACACTTTGAAGGTAAGTAGAAGGAAGAATGGGATTGGATATGACAATCTACTCATACATAGAGGCTATCTTATAGTATAGTCTTAGACATAGCACCTTACACTTTTACAGAACTATTTTAGGCATATGCATGTTTTGACTTTTTACAAGTCTGTGCACCATGAGCATAACTGATTCCTGTGGAAGTCAGGGGAGGTTATCTCTGGAATTTAGTTACAGATAGTTGTGTGTGGCCAGATGGGTGCCGGGAATTGAACCTAGAGCCTCCAGAAGAGATGACTCATCACTTCAGCCCTTGACATGACATCTTAAATCTGTTTCTTCACATGTTTCCATAGTGTAAGTAGGTCAACAGCAATTCTCTGGCTCTTAACCTTAGTGATAGAATTTATTCCTTTGAGGGTGTGCAGAACTGACTGTTAAATGTGAGTTCTGACTACTCAGGTAACTTTGCTAACTCTCTTTTGCATGCCTAATTTCCAATGTGCTAGTGCCTGTGCAGGTGTGAACTCCACTCCTCATGTCGGTTTCTGTCCTAGTTCTCCCTCTGATGCTGCAGGAAAATATGTACGACAAATAATAAAAACCCAGAGACAGATATTGGGGTTCAATCTGAAAACCAAAAAAGCAAAGCAGCCAAGCCACTAGAAAAGTCTTACCTCAACTAAGGCTGGACAACCACAGACCAAGCAGACTAAGCAGTCTAAGTCTAAGAAGGCTAAGCAGACTAGGCTGACTAAACAGATTAGGCAATCAGAGCCTCTCTCTCCTTCCATTTTGTCTTCCCTCTAGTGATGGGATTAAAGGTGTGTGACGCCCTATTTTTAGGATTAAAAGTGTGACCTCCCACTACCTGGATTATTTTCTGCATTGATCTGTGTAGTCCAGGGTTGCCTTGAACTCCCAGAGATCCATCTGCCTCTATCTCCTAAATCCTGAGATTAAAGGTGTGTGTCACCATTGCCTGACCTCTGGTGACTTACCTTTGCCTTTGAGATCTCTAGGAAAGCTATATTTATTAAAACATAAATAAAATATCACTATAAAGATACCTGACACAAAGCAACATAGAGGAAGGAAAGGTTTCTTTTAGCTCAGTATTCTACACAGTCCAATCTTTGTGCGATAGTTAAGGAAACTGAAACAATTAGTCACATCCACAGGCAAGAGCAGAGAGAAAATCAGTATATGCATGTTTAGTGACCACCAACTTTCCATACTTCTCTACAGTCCAGGTTCCAAAACCAGGGCTGTGCTGCTGCCCACTTTGATGCTGGGCACTGACATCTCAATGGATAGATACAATATGACATGCCTACAGACCTCAATGGGAGGAATATCTGTTTTCCAATCCAAACAGTAAGACTGGAGGTCAACCCAACTGTTTAACTATTTACATTTATTAGCCGGCTTCAAAGTCAAGTGCGGAGAAATATCCCCTTGAGTTTTCACCCCTTTTATAAATTTTCTTGCCCTTAAATCCCTTGTAATAAATTCTGCTTTTTGCCTAGGAAAATGATTCTTGCCAGTTTGGGGACCCTTGCATTTCAAAGGTGGACCCTGGGACACGTACCTGGAGATTTATATTGAAGAAGAGTTTTAATCCCTTTGAATGGCTGCTATTTGTATCAGTGACATGCACTTTGAACTCAATAGGAAGAATTTATTAATCATAAAAAGTGAATGATTGGCTGTCCAGAGAAAAGGCAGGGAACCTAGGACAAAGGCTTGAGTTCTTGTGGATTTTGGTCTTTGATGTTCCCAGTTTGGAACCCAAATCAGCCTGGGTAGAGCCAGAGGAACTGTATATGCCATGTATGGATCAAGGCTACAGAAACTAGAGATCCCATCACCGGGACAGGAAACAGATTTGTCTCCTTTCCCCTGGCCATGCAAATAATTTTTCTCATGTTGCCTTAGTTTGAAGGAATGAACAATTATATGTTATATATGTCACATTGAATTTGATTTTAATGTAGCCAGCCTTCTATTTCTTTTCTACTTAGAATGACTTTTTGTGTTAACATTTCAAACTGCTGAGTTACATTGATAAGACCTAATTAAAACTCATGTGTTGCATTTTAATTTGATTAACTTGCAAATTTTGCAGTTGTGATCTACTGTTTATAGATAACCTTTTTTTAAATTCCAGTTTCAGGAAAGGTCAATAATGAATTTTTAAAAGCCAAGAGCATTTTAAGAATATTCAAGAAAAGCCCTGAGCTCGTCGACATCCACAGGGCAGCAGAGGCAAATGTAATGACACTTGAACTCCAGTCGCACCCCATTAAGTGAATTCTGCAGATCGAGCACCCCTGCAGTTAAATAGCACCCCCTCCCTTGCAAATCTGCTTTGAAGGGGCCAGTCTTTCCTCTGAAATGTGTCATCAGAAAATGCCTGTCATTTCTGATGACCTATCTTGAGTGACATTGATGCCTTGGGCAGGAAGATGCTTAACCATTTGTCAGAGGCCACTGAGCTTCTGTTCCGAGCTGGAAGTCAGGGGCGCTAGTTTTGGGAAGCACTTTTAGGAATCAGAAGTAGGGCAGTAATGCAAATTAAAGAACAAGGGGCTGGAGGTTGAAGAGATGGCTAATCAATTAATAAGACTTGCTACTCTTCCAGAGGACTTGAGTTCAGTTGCCCACACTCTTGCTGGATGCCTATAAGCTCCTGTAACTCTAGATTCAGAGAGATCCAATACCTTTCCTGACCTCTGTAGGAACTTCTCTGTAGTTGTATAAAGCTGCACACACACACACACACACACACACACACACACACACACACACACTTAAAAGTAAAATAAAATAAAATTACAAAATTTAGAGTGTAGGTATGGTACACCTACTTTCAGTCCTGGTACTGGCGAGACAGAGCAGTGATCTTTGTGAATTCAAGTCCATTCTAGCCTTCATAGTGAGTTTCAGGCTAACCAAGCCTATATAGTGAGATCCTGTCTTAAAAAGAAAAAAGGAAAAAAAAAAACAAGCAAACAAAAATTAGAAAGAAAATCAAGGTCATTGATATTTAAATGGTAATTTAAGCAAAAAAGAGCCAAATGCTATAGTTGACAGGAAAGTGTCCACCCTCCAATGCAAACATTCACAGTTATGCGAATGAAAGTATACGTATATTATTTCCCATGTGTGTCCTAAATGGACAGTCTGCTGTCTGCTAGTGGTCCTACTGTATTTTTTTTTGTTTTCTTTTTTGTTTTTTGTATTTTTAATAGAGAGAGGCAGCCAGTGAACAAACTTAATAATGGTCCCCTAGGATTAGTGCTGCCTAAATAAAACATGAATATCTCTTTTGTGTGAAGAAGCCGTGTGAATCAAGAAGATAGGAGTACTTCAGATTAAAAATGTGTATTTAATATTTGTTAGTTAAGCCAAGTGAGAAATTTCGGGCCTTCTTTTTAATATGGAACTACAAATAAAGTTTATGAAGGCTCTTTGTATGTTATGAATCTTTGTAAAGTTTATGGAAATACTTTAAAATATTTCCAAACATAGCATGTTAAATATTTTAACTAGCATATTTCTATCAGTCTTCTTTCTACTTTATGCTAACATACAGACCCATACTATATGAGGTTCATGTGAACATGCATAAACGTCTACATATGTAAACCCTTACTCTCTAAAATTTTATGGAAGTTTAGTAGGCATGACTCTGTAAGAAGGTACATCATCCAGGTTCCCATGAGTTCAAGCTAACATTTCTCTGGCCCATGAAACTCTATCATAAGGGTATATGACTTGGTAGGCAGAACTGGACTTTCAACTGCCTTTTCTCCACTGGGCTGAGTTTTTCATATAATTTGTGTATGGCTGTAAGGTGATGTCGTTGTACACAGTAGTGAAAAATGTTTTTGGCTCACTGCCTTGGTTTGAATTCTCATTCTCCAAATTATAAATTTGGACCAATCTAATTCAGGGAATTGTTCATTTCAGACTCTATGCTGTATCAATTGGGCAGATGGAGCTAACAGGGGCGACTTCCTTTTGCTTCTTCTTGTGGACTAAACAAACACACATTTAGAATACCTCCATTTACTCACTTAACAAACATTAGGTTTCCCGCTTACACAGCCTTTGTCTCTTTTGAGAACTCATAGACAACAGAACTATAGGAGAAGCTAAAGAACTATCCAAAGACCGTGTCTGTCAAATCTTTTGCAGGTGGCCATGGGCAAACATTTCACTTGGAACATAGTATAAAAACGGTGTTTAATCAACAAGTTTGATTCTAACTTCTAGTATGATTGGGCATCATATAAACCTTGGTAGTTATAGCCTGTAAATCACTCATGAATATTTAAATGATCAATTACCCAATCCTTGCTTGTAGAAGAAATTCAGGATAGATAGCTGAGAGATGTAAACCACAGTATGTTTTATTTATCTGATTAATACATTCCCATGTATCAAGGCTGTTTCTGTACAAATATCTTATATTGTTGATCAGTGACATTGAACATATGGCAAACAACACTAATGCATGACTCAACACAGCTATCTAGCTCTTGTATTTTTTTTTCAAAGAGAAAAATAGTAGCCTTTTTTCCTTAGAGATACTTAGCACCATGCTTAGGAACTACCCTGCATGGTGGTGTCACCACTGAGAGCAGCACATCGATATGAAAAGTGTAGTGCAAGGAGACTGACAAATGGATCCTTGTTTACAGTTAGAGAGATGATTGAAGGCAGAGGATGACGTTGTTCAGCATGATCTGGGAACGCACACATAGGTGACTCAGAGTTTTCTGCTTCTCGCATCATTTGCAAGTGACTGGAGAAGTGTTTCAAGTATTGATTTGGGGTTTACAAATATATTTAGAAGAATCAGCAAATTTGCAAATGAAGAGTGTGAAAAGCAAGAAGACTCCTCTTTTTTTTTTCCTACATTCCCTTACCCAGCAACTTCTGCAATTCAACCTTTGCTTCCTAATCTCATTCAGCCTCAGCAGCCCCAATCTCTGAAAATCCGAGAGCCCAAATGCTCTGACACTTGAAACACTATGTATTATGTTAAATATAAACATTTTTTATATTTCCTCAGTATCTTAGAGTTTTCCATTAGGGACATTCTCCCTAGTCTAAATGTTTTCTGTGTAGGCATCTTAGAAAGGGGATAGAAATCTGGACTTCCATTTCAATGCCATTACATATTCAAAGGCTCTCCAAAGACCCATGATCATCCAGGAAGATGGGGAAAAAATGAATAAAGGATGCCATCCACTAAATTTCCTAATAAGGGAATCTTATTTGTGTCAGTTTCCTATTGATACTTTCATTTTTACTCAAAGAAAGTCTTTTCACGGCACACTAGTTGGATGCTCAAATATTGTTTAAAATTCCTCTTCTTCCAAGCAACAGAAGGATTTTTTTTCCCTTTCCTCTCTGAACAGCTTCCAGCATTGAAAGAGTACATTCTTTCATCTGGTAAAAGTTTCCTGAGACCAAATATAAAAAATGTTAAGAATAGATTCTTTTGAACAAGTGTATGCCATCAAAGAGACAGGGAAGCTCTGCTACTGTCAGTGTGTCTACACTTGGATCTCTCTGTATCATTTATATAAGGGGGGGGGGGGCTGGAGGACCTGGCCAGCCTGTCCTCTTGTCTTGGCTGCAATAGAGAAGACACACATCTTTTAGAATGATGGGGCATCATATAAACCTTGGCAGTCTAAGTGTGCCATCCAATGAGAGCAGAGTGAACATGTCGTTTTTAATTCCTTCATCACCATTAGTCATGCTTCTCCCCCTGTAACCCACACAGGCCATCATGGCGCAACTACCACAGGAGGAGAAAGCAAAAATAGCTGAGCAGGTAGAGATTTTCCACCAAGAAAAAAGCAAGCTGGATGCTGAAGTGGCCAAGTGGGATGACAGCGGCAATGACATCATTGTGCTGGCCAAGCAGATGTGTATGATCATGATGGAGATGACAGACTTCACAAGGTGAGGCCCAGAGGTAGGGAGATGGCCATGTTCTTGCTAAAGCCACATGTGTAGCACTGGCTATTCACAGGAAAGCCTGTTGAAATAGTAAAGTGCTATAACAAAGAAAGGTGAAGCTCTTAGTCATTTACACTTACAAGTCAAGATGTTTACCTGTGGAGGGGAGTGGATTTATTTCTGCTTATAATTATGATTGCTTTAGTTATCTATTATAAGGCACTCATAAAAACAAACCCCCAAGGGTTGGGTAACTCATCTGCGTTCTGTACTGGTTTTAAATATGTTTAAGTACTATTCAGAAGAAAAAGTGAATGTTTTGTTCATTTCTTGTTGGAAAAATATGTGCATGTTTCTATGTGCATTTGTTTGTTCCATGTGTTCTAACAAAACATGACTTAGCACTGTTTTTGGTTCCCATCTCAACCTACTATACCAGGAGTTATGGCCGACAGATGAAGATGACAAAACTCTTACAGGGAAATTGTGAACATTTTTCTTTTCCATCTGAGCAGCCTTTCTCATAGGTCGGAAAGGAGCCAACATTCTGACAGGAGCCTTTGCTTCACCACAAGTCATGGGTGCTTGTGTCATTCCCTTTGGTGTCTTCCTAAGAGGGCAATGACAACTGTCTCTGCCCTTCTGAGCTACATAAAGGGCAATCAGATGCAGAAAAAAAAAATCACAGGGGAAAGGGCCCTTCATTCTGAAGGAGAAGATGAAGTGGTATGGAGCAAGTCCTTAACATTGTTTGCAGGAGGGTAGCATAGCATTCACAAACTTCTCAGGAGAGGATTTACCCCAAATGCATGATGCAAGTAGGAACTATCTTGACAAACACAAAGCATCTGGCAGGCCCGTTCACAGTCTTTTTCCAAATGCTGTGTTTGTGTTTGTTTGTAATGTGTGCATACAAGTAGAGGAGCATGTGTTATGGCATGTGTGTGGAAGTCAGAGTCCATCTTTAGGTACTCAACGTCACTTCTACCCTCTCTCTTGTTCTCTACTGCTCTGTGCTCCCCATTTGATAACCTATGGGATTGGATGGATCCACCTGTTTCTGCCTGCCTCTTGCCATGGGCATATTAACTGAGATTACAGGTGCACCTTCTGCACCTGGCATTACAAGGGTAGCTTCTTGGTGATCTGAACCCCTGTATTCAACTTTGTACAACAAGTGTTTTATTTACTGAGCCATCTCCATAGGTCAAGATTTAATTTCTGATTTTTAATTTTCCTGTGAAAATTAAAAAAATTCTGTAACTTTAGGTTAGTGTAACTGATACATCATTAGGGTAGAATATGAATCAAAATTAATGCTACATCATAGGATAGTATTGTGCCACAGCATATGCGTATATACATATACAGATGCATATATATATATATATATATGAAAATTAATAGACCACTCATTTAAGTTTATTTTTATCATATGTGAAGATGTTTTGTGGTTGAGTATTCTGTGATAAAATCATGCAAGACATATAGCAACGTCAGATTATCACCTAGTGGGTGAGAACATTTTTAATAATTGTTGACTGCTTCTTATAAGGAAAGGCAAGAATTGATTATACAGAACATGGCTATGTCATCCCCTTTACCCTTTACCTCGGGCAAATATGTACTAACGACATTACTTGGCTCCTTTTCCAAATCTTTCAAAATTGTTTTGATTCTAGCGAAATGATTTCAGTGTTAGGACTGTGACCTTCGAGAGCTTTAAATGTCATCATATTCATTCAAAGTTCAAGTTTGTACATTTAGTTAGTCTCCTTCAGCTTCACAAATGTATTTCTAACACACAAAATAATATCGGGGGGAAAGTCCGAGCCATTATTTAAGTCTGGATTGCCTACAAATCAGACGGTGATGGCAGCCTCAGTCATTGCTTCCTAAGGCCCACGATGACTTCATTTGCTTGCTTTCAACATTTTATTAGTATTTTATCTGATGGATATTATGCAACCCATTAATAACATCAGTGAAACAAATAATCTCATTAGTTTGAAGTGAATAATGAATCCAGTCACGTTGCTAGTTTAGATCAGAAGAACATTTTGTAATTTGCATTATATATGTGTGGTCAAGGAAGATAAATATATTTGAGAGGGTCCTATCCAATGATGGTGAATAACACAGGCTCTTTATTAGTCAAAGCATCATTTTAAAACTGAAAAGAAAGCTGGTTCAATTTCCTACAGAATTCATGTAAGAATTTTTTTGTGCTGATCTGAATAATGAACTGTCCAGCTTGTTACAGGTTATCATTTTTCCTAATGCTTGATGAGCTCTCCCTTGCTCTCTCTCTCTCTCTCTCTGCTCTATAAACACACCACACACACATACCTGCACACACGCATGCATGTGCACGTGCATTTGTGTGTATGCATGCGTACACATGTGTGAGTGTGTGTGTAGCTAATGAAAACAAAACCATGGGAAGGTATAAACCGACAGTGCAGCCCAGGAGACTGAGGCTTGCTCGCCTTGCCATCTGTGCATTCTCATTGTGAGCGAAGTAGCACCTGACTGTGTCTTTCTTCATGGCCTCTCACCTAAGTTACTGCATTCAGTCTTGTTTATTATTATTACTGAAATTGCATTTTCTACTTCAAGAAGGAGTAATTGTAGCCTTATACAGCTAAACATTCCTAAGTACCATTTCCTATTATTTAAAGTTTATATAGAGTTGATTAGAGACTGTAGCCTGACTCCTCTATTCAAGTGTTTATAGGGCCTGTAGGTCTCACAGTCACCATTAATTTATTATTGTGCTCTATTATTCATGTCACTGGATATTCATTAACTGGATTCCCACATCTCCATGAGTCCACTCAGTTCTTCAAATGGAAGAGGGGGTACCTGGCTATTCATGAACTATTTCCTTCATGGGGTATAAAGGAACTGTTGGGTTTCACATTCCTTTCTTTCCTTGGCTCTTTCTTTATAATCTAATGGGCAAAAGCTGAAGTACCATCCCTTGTACAGCAAATTCATACTTCTTGTGTCATTTTGAGAAAGTGCTGTGTACCAGTCTGGTGTTGCCCAACCAAGAGGCATGCAGACAGCCTTAGTTCAGCCTTAACTGAATAAAAAGGATCAAAATTCTCTTGTAAACATTAACGTAAAGGGAGTAGGAAACTGGGGATGAGGTGGAAATAATCTGGACATAATCAATTATAAAACACCAAGCAATGAACTAAAATTCATACAATACTTGTAAACTTTGTTCTGCTTTAGTTAAGAGGCTCACTCCCTCATCTCAGAGATTTGAGCTGGCATTTCAATATCATTCCTTCCCCTTCTCTTTTTACACTACAACTGGTCAACAGAGACAGCTATCTAACTTGCTTACATCAAACTTTTCCTCTTTCACTGTACCCTTAATGCCTGCCTTTTTGTCCATCTGTTTCTGGTTTGTGCTTCAATGGCATGACCAAAATAATACACCTATAAGAGTTGAACTCATGACTCTCAGATCCTTCCTGACATTTTAGGATTTACTAGATTCTGTATGTTGTTTTTCTAAGATACCTATCTGTGCTTTACTTGCTGTGGCAAGCTTGTGTATGTGCATATGTGTGTGCATATGTGTGTGTGCATGTGGGGGGCATATGTATGTTATGTTGGTGGACATGAAAGGGTATGATTAGGGTGTCAGTTTGTTCCTTCCACTGTATATTTCAGGGTTTGAATTCAGGTCACCTTGCTTGGGGTTCAGACACTTTTATCCACTAAACCGTCTTGCTGGTCCTGGGAGAATTTCTTAGAGCATTTTTCTTTTGAAACAGTGGTTCTAGAGAGGCTTTTTATGATCCCACATATTTACAAATACCCTCATTGCATTTCCTTTCTAGAGAGTTACATTTGACATTAGCAAACTAGATGTGTTGAGAAGGCTATAGAAAATAAACCCTTTAAATTTGAATTAACTTTGAATTAGAATTCTGCGTACTGAATACTTTGCTCACAATGTACTGACACATTGCTATTGCCCATTAAGACTCACAGGCTTTTTGTAAAATAAATGCAAATTAGTTGGCAAATGGGAGCTCACAGCACTGAAGTAATAGTTTTCCCAGCTTGACTCTCTTTTTGGAGTGACCACTTCTTGGGAAAGACTCCAAATATTGGTCTTTATGTACAAATCAGCTGTACTTAAATGAAAGATATTGCAAGATTCTGCATAGTAGAGAAGTAATAGACTTCATTTCTAAGAACACTAACAACACGTTCTAGGTGAGACAATAGAATGATTCCTGCCATTAGGGACACAAGGTTCTCTAAAACACCCTTTCAAGCTTCCCCACTGTAGACTTGACTCTAAGATACAGAAACATCAGGATGTGTGTCCTCATTTTGAGATAGGCTGCAATAAACATGAGGCTAATATCACTATTGCATTTGTCTTCCAGTGATAATACTAACTTGGAAGCCTTACCAATTTCCTAGGCCAGTTTTCTTGTATGTTTGTTTTTTGTGGCTTTCAGTTTTTTTCTTTTCTGGTTATTTATTTCTTCATTCAGTGCTATGCAGACAGTTATAACTCATTTATTTTTTATGGTTTGATAAAGTAGCTTCTAGCTGAATATGGGTGTTTAAAAATGTTTTTGATTGTTATATGCAACATAAAGTTTACTATGATGATAATCATTTAAGTAGACAAATATGACACACTAAGTACACTGGTGTGTATCCTTTACTGGCATTGGTCTATACATTTTCATCTTCCTTAAACTTGTATCTAGTTGCCTGCTAACTCCCCGTCACCTGCTCCCCACAGTTCCTGCAAAACACCAGAAAAATCAGCTTTCTATCTCTGTGGCATTGGTCACTATAGGTATCATATGAGAGGCATAGTTCACATCTGTCTTTTTGCATCTGACTTCTTTTGTAGCAAATATTCTTTTCAGAGTTCATCCGTGTTGTCACAGCACAAAATTGTATTTTTTTTAAGGTTGAATAATATCCCACTGAAATGGATATACTGCATTTGGTTTCTCCACGCATCTGCTAATGGGCATTTAGTCCTTCTTCCTTTGAGTGTTGTGAAAATGTGCTGTTCAGGACACAGAGAAAATATGTCTTTTAGTCCCCATGTATAGAGAAATTGGGAGATCCTATGGTATTTTAAAAATTTTGAGGAATCGTCAAATCAGTTTTTGGGGTTCCTGTATTATTTTGCATTCTTACCAGTAATTGACTAGTGTTCTAACTTCTTTATGTCAAGTATAAGTATATTCTGTTTTGTTTTTGTTTTTGTAGTTCTCAATGCAAATAAATTGGAATAACTTTGTAGTTTTGATTTTTATTTCTCTAGTGACCAGTAACGTTGTATATTTTTTTAAATCATATACAAACATGTTTTTAAAAATATTTATTTATTTATTATGGATACAATATTCTGTCTGTGTGTATGCCTGCTAGAAGAGGACACCAGACCTCATTACAGATGGTTGTGAGCCACCATGTGGTTGCTGGGAATCGAACTCAGGTCCTTTGGAAAAGCATGCAAAGCTCTTAACCGCTGAGCCATCTCTCCAGCCCCTGTATGTTTGTGTTTTATCTCTTACCCCTTTTAATTGAATACTTTAGTTGCTGTCAGTTTTAATATATTCTGAATATCTATTTCCTATTAGACAATAAGATTCACAGATTTTTTTCCTTGTTTTGTAGGTTTTGTTTTCAATATTCATTGAAAATATACTTTGATGATAAAGTTTTAAACGTAAGGTCAAGTTTAATTTTTCTTCAGTTGGTTCTGCTTTTTTTTATTATTTTTATATCCAAGAAATCTCTGCCAGATGAAATGCCATGAGTGTTCACACACATTGCTTTCCTTGTGGTTTTATTGCTGATCAATTTGTAGCTGAATGTTTTGCTGATGGATGGAAAGTTTCCCTAGCAACATTTATTGAAAATACTCTTTGCTTCATTAAGTGGTCTTACTACCCTGTGGAAAACCACTTGTCCATGTGTCTGAGGTCCTATTTCTGAGCTTGATTCTGTTTCCTTTGTCTATTTTTCTGCCTTTGAGTCTGGACTATGCTCTTTTGTCTACTGTACATTTTATTAAGTTTTAAAATCATAAACTATGAGGATTTAATCTTTTTTTTCTCTGTCAGATTGCTTTGGCTACTTGAGATTCCTGGTAAATTTAGGATATTTCATTTTGTTTGGGCAAAATATATTACTGAGATTTTAATATGAATTGCTGTGAATCTGGAGATCTCTAAGTCACCTAATTCGTGTTTGTGGGATGACTTTGCATGTGCCATCTGAGTTTCTTCCAGCAATGTTTTATACAGCACTGAACACATATATCTGAGGCCTCCTTAATTATCTTACTCTTTATTTATTATTCTTGGTGTCTATTTAGTGGAATTTGTAAAAATTTTCTTTTGTATCAGAGGATTGGACCCAGAGCCTTATTTATACAGGACAGACACTAACATATGAGCTATGCCAATCCTGAGTTGCTTCCTCAATTCTATTTCATGATCATTTATTCTTAATACCAATAAACGTGATTGCATTTTTGTGTATTCTTGGGTTTCTAGCCCATTTCTTTCTGAGAACAGATATTATTTGGGAGTGTCCCTTAGTCTTTCTCCATGATTGTCAATGCTCCACTCAAAAATGAGTGTATGTGTTACCATGAAATATTTGTTTACTTTTATGACCTTTTCTGATCCTCTAACACAGATTCTAACTATAAGAGTTCAAATTGAACTTCTAGTGTGGACACTGGAGTAGTAAACTTTTGTTTATCATTGTGGTGCCAATGAGTGCGTGAACTAGAGTCACTTGTGGAATAAAAACTAATCATACTGTGTTTTCACTGTGGCCACAGACAAGCATCTGGGCCTCAAGTAAATGCAATGTCTCTAAAGATATTCCTTACTAACTTAGAACATTTTCATAAGTTTTTAAAATTTATCTTTTAAGATTTATGAGGAGACATATTTTGAAATCCTTTGGAATTATATAAGTATATAAATACGTATGTGTGTATGTATGAATATGTATTTGTGTTTATAATATGTAAAGCTGTGTGAGTTTATATGCATCACAAACACATGCAAGTGTCCACAGAGGCCAGAAGAGAGCATAAGATCCCTTGGAACTGGAGTTAAGGCATACTCCACTTCAAAATACTTGAAGTAAACAAACACACATTTTTTTGGCAATGAAAAATAAAGCAACCACTAAGCTTTTAATGGTGCTGTTTAGATAAAGGCAAAGGCTAACAGGTATCATGTCAGAGTAAAGCTTAGAAGAGATTTTCTACAGTCTGAAAGTTACAGAGAAATACATAACATGTTAACATTTTTAAGTGATGACATTTTTTGTTTGTTTAAGCTGTCCTTTAAATAATCATGGAAGAAAAAAAAAACAAAAGGAAGGAAGCTACTTAGAGATGATAATTAAAAACACTGTTGGAACAAGAGCCAGACTGTCACAGAATCTTTACCTCATCCACATTATACAAAATGCCCATGTGGAATCCCATCGTGCTTGCACTTGAAAAATCTTAATGGCTAGTGAAAAGTGAATGTTTTCTCTGGAAGACTCAGGTTGGCTAGGTTTCTCTGGCATGTGTGCCTCAACAGTAATAGGAACTTCTCTTTTATTTCCAGATATTAATATAGAAAAACAAATTCCCAAATGAGAACTGGGGTGAAGCAATGCAACACACATTTCATTAACATTTATCTGATGGAAACTATTTTAAGTCTCACATTTTGTAATACTACATAACAATCATGTTCATTGCCCTCTTCTTAGAACTATATGTTGTCTAAATAAGTTGCTTCTGAGCGGCTTTTCTCTGGGTCTCACCACATTTATAACACAGGAAGGCAATTTTCGTGCCTTCAAAATGCACTGAATTTTAGATATGAGTAATAAAGGATAATAGAAAATCTAATCTTCTAAAAACTAAGGAAATTTAATCTGCTAAAAACTAAGCATAAGCATGTTCAATCTATTCTTTATTTACCTCCCAAGAAAGTGGAAATTTATATGCTATATTTACTTAAAGGTTCATGGTACAATAACATTTTCTCTCCTTTTAAATCAGCATTTATTTGGTTTAATTAGACAGGGAAGTTGATTGATTAATATACTATTTAATTACCTACCTAATTGAAAACTATATGTGAACATGTTGGGATGCTGCAAGCATTAGGAGCATTTGCAATCATAATGTTTAGTGCAATTGTTCACATATCAGTTACCAGAAACAAAATATATGATATTGGGAACTTTGCAATTCCTGAAATTTTGGTCAAATATTTCTAAATTATGATTAAGAGGCAAGTGCTTCACAAGGTGCCATACTGACTTGAGCTAAATAAAATGAAGGTGCTGGGCACTGTATGGATGACTATGCATGTGTACTTAGTTGGTTTAGACTGTTTCTGTTTTAGAATTCATTTCTTACCACTTGTGTGGATTAGTGTGATGCTTGCTGCTACCTGATAACTTGGCAGAATCTGGATTCACATTGAAAATAAAGGGCTGTGTAGGTTAAGGATTGCTTCTGGAGATGTCTGTGGGGGGTTATCTTGATTTTGCTAATTGATATGGGAAGAACCACCTTAATCCCATGAGGGCCCATTCCCTGGGCATAGGATTCTGGTAAATGCAGAAAGTGTGCTGAGCCCCAGCATGCAACTATCATTTCCTGTTTCCTGGCTGTGAATGCGATGTGACCAATTGCTGCATATACACACGGCGAGGTGTGGTGTATGACAGCTTCTGGCATGTGAAAACCATTAAGTACTGAAGTCCCCTCCTCCTGTGATGACCATCTTAACGGAGGAATATTGAAAGATAGTAGAGAGATAAATGTGAATGTGTATATGAAATTAGGAGACCCCCCCCCCATACATACAAGGAAACATGGTAGACTATCAACCTGGAGGTCGGGGTGAGTCAAAGAAACACTGACATTTTCAGTAACAGGCCAGACCTCATTAAATACAGAACTAGCATCTTGGACTAAGAATGTAGGAGGTTTGTGTGTTGCCAGTTATTGAGTTGAATTCTAATTATGTTATATATTTTTCAGAGGCAAAGGCCCATTGAAAAATACGTCTGATGTCATTAATGCTGCCAAGAAGATTGCAGAAGCAGGCTCTAGAATGGACAAATTAGCCCGCGCTGTGGCTGATCAGGTAATACAAAAGAAAGAGTGGGAATTAATTAGTACCAGCGTTCTGGGACCAGTTTTATGCACCCGATGAAATATGCATTTGGAGATAGTTCCTAATATTTTGTAAATTGGCTTTCTGCTGAGGCTAAGCTCATGGCAAAGTATCTTTAACTCAGTAGATGCATCAAATGCTTAAGAGTGGCATGTTAAACCAGCCTTCCCCACTCAGAAAACCAATTATATATCACAATAAGGGAGCAAAACAAGATAAGGCAGAAATCCCAGGACCATATGCTCAGAGATGGCACTGCCCAGTGGTCTCCCATGCCAGACATGCTCAGAAGTGGTGGTGCATGTCTTCAATCCCAGCACTCCGGTGACAGATCAGGCAGATCTCTGTAAATTCAAGGCCAGTCTAGTCTACAGAGAGAGTTCCAGGATAGGCTCCAAAGCTACAGAGAAACTCTGTTTTGAAAAACAAAAACAAAAACCAAAAAAAAAAAAAAAGACCAACAAAGTAAAAAGCAAAAAGAAAAGAAAGAAAGAAAATGCTAGATAAGTTTTCCTATAGGCCAATTTCATGGGGGTGTTTCCTCAGCGGAAATTCTCTCTTTTCCAATGACTTTAGCTTGTGGATAGCTGACAAAAGAGTTAACCATGCGATAGTAAGAAAGCATGACTCCCATTAGTAATCACTGATCTTACTATAATACCCTGTAATTCAGAATGAGTTATGCTCTTCTATAAAATAGACTAATTCTTATAACCAAGGACAATCTAGATTTCATATATATACTTTTACACAGAGTCAACTAAATCCCAGAGAAATGAAATCCTCAAAGCCCCACATGTGTGTTCCCAGGATGCCTCGTTGGAGTCTTCTCTGTTTCACATAGACTGTTTGATTATATTTCAGCAATTGCCATTCAGACTGGCTTGAACTAGAATTTCAGAACCCATCTCTTTGTCTTGCTGCTAGAACATTCCGTGTAAGGGTACATTAGACAGTGGACATTGCCAGATAACTGATTATCTCTTCAAACTGCAGTTAAGAAGAGTCAACAGTCTGAACTACTTCAAAGCGAATATACTCTACAATACAAAATGAGGTTCTGAAATAAAAATGATGTGTACTCTCAATACATAGAAACTCCATAATGAATATGAATGTGTTTCAGGAGGTAGTACCTTTTGAAGACCGTGAAAAACAGAAGGCTGGCTTCTCTGTAGATATTCCAAGTCTCCTGATTTTTCAGTTGCAGCTCCCCAGTAAAAAAAAAAAAAAAAAAAATCTCTTATTTTTTAACATTAGGTTGTTCTTCTATTTACTTTCTTTCCAACATCCCAGGTTTAACGTCAAATTACCTAATAAATACACTGACCTTGTGAAGTTTTACCACTTCAACCAGAAGATTTAACAACTAATATAGAACATACAGTAAAAACTAAAAATTTCCCATTTTAATTGTATTTATACATGATGGGTAACTTACTGGGATGTTTCTGAGAAGCTTACTGGTTTGGAAATTTCATTATTATCATAATTTCAGATTATTTTCCTTGTTACCCAAATAAACATTGCTATCATTTGTAGCAATTGAAAACAAAACCTTTACTGTTACTGATGTCAGCATTACATCAACTGTCAGGCTTCAGTGTATTAGGTTGAACTTTTTTTTTAGAAACTTTCATAAATATTTTAGAGAGCTCACACAAGAGAAAAAGAAAGCAGAGGACCTACCTGCGCTTAATCTGAGAATGTTGGCGGGCTTTGGGATGTGTAGAGCCACAAGAAATGTTGGAGTGACTATAAAAGTTTTCTTCTCATACAGGATTTCATTTTTTTTCTGGGAGTAAAAATTGAATGTAATTTGAATGGCTTTTTCATTACACACTCAGTATCCATGTTTGAAAGTATTTCTCATACTCATTCAGTCCCATTCCAGCTGGCTTTGGTGAGCTCCCATTAGTTCAGGCACACTGTCTCAGTGGGTGGAGCATCCCCTTGTGGTCCTGATTTCCTTGGTCATATTCTCCTTCCTTCTGTTCTTCAACTGGACCATGGGAGCTCAGTCCAGCACTCCAATATGGGACTTTCTCTCTCTCTCTCTCTCTCTCTCTCTCTCTCTCTCTCTCTCTATATATATATATATATATATATATATATATATATATATGTCGCTGGATGAAGGTTCTATGGTGATATTATTCAAGATAGCCATCAGTCTGACTACGGGACAAGGCTAGTTAGTTCAGGTACCCGCTCCTCCACTACCCAGGGTCCTAGGTGGGGACATCCCTGTGGACATCTGGGGCCCCCTCTAGAGTCAAGCCTCTTGCCAACCCCATAATGCCTTCTTTAATTAGGATATCTTCTTTCCTGCTCCCATATATGTTCTTCCTCGATTTTAACCATCCCATTCCCCCAAGCTCTCCCCAACTCTCCCCTTCCCCCACTCCACCCCCACCCCCACCCCTAAACTGAACCCTCTGAAAGTGGATGACAATTGTGGCCGACTGAGAAGACAATGATAATGGCACTGGGATTTGTCTCTATGGCATGTACTGGCTTTTTGGGATCCTAGTCTATTTGAATGCACACCTTCCTAGGCCTGGGTGGAGAGGGGAGGGCCTTGGACTTCCCACAGGGCAGGGTATCCTGCCCTCTCTTAGGACTGGAGGGGCAGGGGAGCAGGGTAAGTGGGGGAGCAGGAGGGAAGCGGGTAGAGAGGAGGAAGTGGAAATTTTAATTCCTAGTATTAATAAAGTAATAAGAAATAAAAAAAGAAAGTATTTCTCAGTGCATTTAGGTGCGTTAAGTTCCATAGTCGCAGTTTTAATTTCTATTTTATTCTTACTATTTAGGATCTTAATTGGCAATGTAATTTTGAGGCATTTTTCCAAAACAGTTTTGATAGCTAGTAAACACGATATGAATACACACACACTCTTACATTCACATGCTTGCATGCATCTCCCACACGCATAAGGGAGGGGCCAGAGAAAGAGAGAGACAGACAGCGAGAGACAGAGAGGATTTATTTTTAGATCAGGAGATAGAACATTTGAGTGATATTAACACTGATTTTTATAGTAAATGAAGAATAATCTCATGTCTTTTGTGTATGTTTATAGTCATTATCTATGAAATATCTGGAATTTTGTTAAAGTTTTATCTACACAGTGTGTTTCTTTTTCAAATCCTGGATCGCTTTTTCAGGTATAGAGGGTATTCTGAATTTCTATTGTTCTGTCATTACCTTTAAAAAGGTCATAAAAAAACCAGCTATGTTTTTATTAGCTAAGTTTAAATAATGAACAGAATATTACCAAGGACCGGATTGGTTGCTTTCACTTTGCCTGAAAATACTTTTATGAAGATTTGAGATATGCATGCAATATAAATGCTTTACGGACCACTGCATTTTTAATTACTGTTCCACTGAGATAGAACTCTAGGTTTAATTTGCTGTAAGGTATTTGTATGGAAACCATTGTCAGCCCTCCGGGGAGATATCATTTTAAAGTTAATTCATTCCAGTATATGGGTCTCGGGAGTAGGATAAATATTACAGTATTAAGTACTTGTAGAAAACTAAAAACAGTCTCAGTGGGATGCTTTCTTGATAAATACATTTAGTGAAAACTATCACAACAGTAGGTGTTATGTGTAAAAGAAATGCTTTTATTTATTTTTTACTAAATAAGTGGTTACATCATATAAATGGTTCCATGGTGTTGTTGAAAGAATTCCCTTCCTGTTGCTTACAGAAAACTCAGATCTGTCTTTCTCCCATACTCTTATGCTGTGTTTGTTTTTGACAGGATTGAACCTTGTGCATGCACACAAACACACACATACACACACACACACACACACACACACACACGAGAGAGGGGGGGCAGGGAAAGGATTCTGAACTTATTTCTAGATTAGGAGATAGAGCATTTGAGTGCTATTTACAATGATTTTTGTAGTAAACAGAGTAACTGAATGCTCTACCATTGAACTGCTTCAAGTTCAGCTCTTGGTTCTAATATTATGCATGCATGCATACACACATATATCCAATATTATATGCATATAATTAATATGAAATAAAAATACTAAATATATTTGTATATTTATATGTAGGTATATAAATTTACAAATACAAAATTTAACCAGAACAATGACTTGGAATCATCTCAAACTAAACATTTAATAGCAAAATAAATAATTTATTTACTCAGTAGCCATTGACATAGAAGGCCAAAAAACATTTTAGAAAGATATTGGAAATATTTACAGAAATGGATAGCTCAGCTGTGTGTGCACTTGATGGGTATCTATCTACTTACATTACACTGCAAGTTAATCTTCCAAGGGAACTGTCTTTAGTTGAAGGACTCTGTTGCTATTCTTAAGGGGTATTTTACCTAGTTTTAAATATAGCCTATTAGATCCTCCTGTTATAGGGATCAGAGTCCATTTGAGAGTTCTCTTGTTATGGAAGTTTAGTATGCTGCTAAAATTTTTGGTAAATAGGGAAAACCCATAAAATACATAGACCTAGTAAATTGGGGCACACCCTAGAAAATGAAAAGAAAAAAGAAGGTCCTCTGTTTAACTACTTGAATTGAAATCTCCCCCTCCACAGCTAACCCCATGCTTTGGAACAAACTGTCACAAGTATTGCATTTCGGGTATTCATTAGTTTTTCATCTCTGTATCTTCATGCTGAAAAAGTAGAAGAAAACTAGATACAAACAAACCAAAAAGCTGTAAAATAGTAGTTTTCTTGTAGTTAACAACATAACCTCAGTAATGACTTCATAAATCATTCTTACTAGGCTCTCTGGTTTTTTTTCATTTTAAAAGAGTAATTTGGTATATATAATTTTTTGCATACATGAGTCTAATGCCATTTGATGATATACCCCCTTTTCTTAACCTTTTGCATCATTTTTTGTGTTTGTCCCTCCGAACTCATTTTGTCAAATTCACATCCTCTTCATTTAGTTAGTTCTCATAGTTTATTGTTATTCCATGTGTGTTCATATATATCAAATCACATATTTAGTGTTGCCCATGTGCACATTGGTATAGATTGACATCTACAGCATGGGTAGCTATCAGGGACTTGTCATTCAAGAAATCTGACTCCCTTTCTTTCCACAGCCCTGGCCTTTCTGTAGCTCTTCAGCTAAGGGTAGAAAGGAATTTGTGAGCCCACCATCAACTCGTGCTGGAATGTTAACTCATGTGGCATTGTGCAGTTCTTATGCAAGCAACCATAGAAGCTGAGAGTTCGTGGGTAAAATCTTATCAAAGTGGAGCTAACCACTTGAAACGGTTGACTGTGGCATTTCTCTAGTGCATCACGAAAAAGCAGAGTTAAATGAATGTAATTAAGTATGTGACACCAAAGGCTTTTAAACGGTAAGTGTTAGAAACTGAAGAGCACTTACTAATTGATACCACTTTTTTTTGTTTTATAGTGTCCTGATTCAGCATGTAAGCAGGATTTATTAGCCTACCTTCAACGGATTGCCTTGTATTGCCATCAGCTTAACATCTGCAGCAAAGTGAAGGCAGAGGTTCAGAATCTGGGAGGAGAGCTCATTGTGTCAGGGGTAAGCTGGGATTCACAATGTCAAGTTCCCACTGCCGTACTTCCAAGGCAAGCGTTCTTGGCAACAGTACTGCTAAAAAACACCAAATGACAGTGATTCACAGCTTAAAAAATTGTTATCACCATTATTCCAGACCTTACAATAGCTCACAAAGAGCAATTTGATTTTCCAATTACCCCATGTTTATACTAGCCTTGTAAAATCTCCATTCTTTACAAGAAAACTAATTTCATAGTCTGGAAACTCATTGCCAAGCTGTGACTATTCTAATTATTGGGGGGCTTTTGAATATTTACTCATTGTGAGTCAGCTTCCCCTTTGTTAGTGCTGGTAATTTTCATTCTCTGCTCAGGAGCCAGCCTCTCTAAATGTGGACTATGTTCACATGTTAGAGAAGAATGAGGTATTTATCAGGTTCCAATGCATACTAGGTTATCAGTAACCCTTGACAGTCAATTGTTTCATTTTAATAAATATTGATGTGCTGTTGCCAAAACCCTACATAGTTATCAGACACTGTTATATATTCTTTGATAGATCACCTTAATATTTCCCTTCTCAAAGAATATTATTTTCTAAACCATTTCCATCAAAGAACTGGAACAAAAGAGTTCAAGGAACTTTTAGAAGAATCAAGGTTTCTTGGCAAGATTTCCAAATGTTTGTGTTGAGGTTCTTCACCTCGGCTTCTTCTCCTCCCTCATCCCCCTTCTCTCAACACGGGGTGTCACTTATAATAATTTCCATGTTCCAAAGTGTGGCCATGCCACATTTAGTTCTTTTCCCAGCTACCCATGATGCAGCCACTGTACCTGCGGATTGAGCAGGAACAAAAACCCTATAGCATGATGAATGTGAGCAAATATTCAGTCCCTTCTGAAATCATTTCTGTTGTCTTGGAGAGTCAACACTACAGTTTGGTCAATCTCTGTGGATAAGTATCCACCATCTTCAAGGCAAGTGTTTCTGTTCCTGTGTGGCTTGCCTAGCTGGGGAAAGAGCTGGTCTGGCTGGCATGGAGGTCCCATCTGGAAAGTCCCTTCCGTGCACTCGTACCTTAGAGCTCAGTCAGTTGGCTATTTTGTGCCTCTTCCCAAAGCACAGTCACCTCTTTGCATTTCCAAAATGGTCCTGCTTCAACATTCTTCCACAACCAAGAACTATCTGTCTTGCAGTGTGTCCTTCTGTCTATCTGGTGGTGATCAATTCTCTCTTGCCAAAGAAGTGATCAGAACATTGCATCTCCCTTGCTTCCTTTCTGATCTTTAGCCTTGATGGTACAGTTTTCCATACCACTCTGCTTTCGTACCCATTTGTTCATAGCACCTGTGAAACCAAGTGCTTTCTGTTCAGCTTGCCTCATGTGCTTTCATTTGTGACTTTTCAAATCTTAGGATTGTCATGGATGCTCAGCGTATCCTTGTGGATCTCCAATTTCATCACTCTCACCTGAGCAAATATTTTCCCTAGCAGAGCTGCTGTCCATCAACTTCTCGGCCTCCATTGTCTGTCACTGCCTCCAGAGCTTCATTTCCATTGTCCTATTGTCATGTAGATGTAGTCCAAACCATCATGGCTTTGAATCACTTGCACTGTTGGCATTTGCAGAGGTGTTTGAGATGAAGAACACCATCAAGAAGCCTGTTTCCTTCCTCGAGTCTTACTGACAAAGTTCATAGATCTTTGCATGGGAGAAGGCTTCTTTAGAGGAATGCTATGTAACTGTATGATAATCCAGAGTCAAGTGCATTATGAACATTGGCTGTCATACTGCTCAGTTATGCTCCTACTTGGACGACCTCATGGCTTTTGTTTCCAAGCTTGACTGCTGTGTGGTGCCACATCTGCATCTGTAGCCTGCTGTCTTTCCCACTTCTGCTTTCACATGAGTCTTCATCCTTTTCACTGATAGTCAAAATGGAAAAAAAGCTTAAAAAGCAGTGAACATACTGTGCAAAATAGCCACAAATGACTGCCTTCAAAGTCTAGAAAGTCAAGGATTTGAGACCCCGTACACACAAATTTTCAATTATTTTGCCAAGAAAATTGCACCAGTGTTGTGGGACATGTTTTCATTGTTCTCCATTGGGATAAAATTGCTTCAGGTTTTAGGAGAGGTCACTGATTCACATATAATAAAAAAGGAGATAATTTTGTCCTTTTGCTTATATTCCCCATATCCATGGAGTTCTTCCTTTAAATATATGAAAACTTCGAGGAAGTCATCATCTCTGCCAAGTAAATAGAGATTTGGATAGGTTGTCTGTAGTCTGCAAGAGAAATTGAGTTTGAGAAGAAAAGTCATGTTTTATGCTGCAGTGGTGAACACATGTTAAAATAAAGTACACATGTATGTACTATGTCAGCATATTGATGTTTTGTGTGATTCTATGTGAATTAGTTGGAATTAGCCTGTTTTACTGTGTCTGCTTTTGAATTGAAATGGCGGAGAAGGAAAACTCAACTAATTATGGGAAAAAATGGGCATAAAAAGCTCTTTCTGAGTCATGACAGAAATTACAGAAATGAAGCAGTCCAAGATGAACATCTTTGGGGATCCATCCTCACATCTGTCTGAAAAGCTCTCAATCTCTGCTGGAAATCTATTTTCTATGTTGGCTTACACAATTCTGAACAGCTCAATGATGCAGCTCTTATTAAATTTCAAGATAGTAGATATATTTGTGTTCCGATAGGTTCAATTTAGTTATAAATAAAATAAAATAATGCACAATTTTTGAAGTCAAAAGAATTCTATAAATATTGGGACAAAAATGGATTTTAGACATTACCCAGTTTCAGTATGAGCTAGCCTAACTTAATTTAGTGTTATTTTAAGTTTTAAGTCTGTTTTGGGTGGAAAAAAAGATAAAAGAGAAGAAGAGGAATAAAGCGAGAAGCAAAAAGGAGCAGGGGAGAAACTTTACCACAATGTACTAAATTAATTTAGTGTAATAGTCTGTTAGACATGACAGCAATGTATCATTGTGGGATGCAACTGTATTTTCGTCTTTTTAAAGTGTCTGTGCGTAGTGGTATTTGTCTACTAGTGTTGTGCAGGTGTGCAAGTGAGTAATAGTACACATGTGTGAACACGCGTGTAGAAAGAGGCCAAAACTGGCTGCCTTTCCTCAGTCACTCTCCACATTTATTTATTTATTTATTTATTTATTTATTTATTTATTTATTTATTTATTTATTTATTTTGAGAAAGCTTCTTTCAGGGAAACGGAAACTCATTGATTTGGCTAAGCTGGGTGGCCCAGAAATGAGTTTCAGAGACTTACTTGTCTCTGTGTCCTCCAGTCTACGTCACAGGCACAAACCACAATGTTTGGCTTTACACATGGTGTCTGAGATAGACCTGAAGTCTTTATGCTTGTAAGGGAGTCACTGTATCAACTCTTCAGAGCTCTGAGCCAAAGTTTTTTAAAAATGTAAATGTTACTTTGATTATTTCTTTTAATGGAAAATAGATTCTTCTCTTTTATAATACATCCCAACCAGGGTTCCCCATCCCTCCACTCCTCCTGGCTCCCTCTGTTTCCTCTCTTCCTCAGATAAACTCCCTCTATGCTTCTCTTCAGAAAACAGTGGGCCTCTAAGATATGACAATCAAACAGAACAAAATAAGATAGAATAATACAAGGTGAAGGCCCTCCAATCAGTGGTGAACAAGGAGCAAAAGAGTCCCAAGAACAGGCAAGATTTAGAGACACATCCACTGCTATGAGTACCACAGAAATACCAAACTAACGGCCTTAACATATACAAAGAGAATCTGGTATAGACCCATGTAGGCTTGCCATTTCAGTCCCATGTGAACTCTGCTTAGTTCATTGAGTGGACCATGTTATAATAAAGTACCTATCTGGATTAAAAAATGTAGCATTGTTTATTTCAGAATTTTCAACAATGTATTTTGATCATGTTCACCAAATCCTCCCTTTACATATCTAGATCTACTCTTGTCCTGCCAACTCCTAAGATTTTGTTCTCTTTATTTGAAAAAAGAAACAAACTTTTAAATGGTTTATATTTTATATATACATGTGAATGCTTACATGTTTGTCTGCATACCTGTCTATGGAGGCTAAAGGACAGTTTCAGATCTGCTAGGAATGGAGTTGCTATTGTGAGCCACCATGTGGGTGAACTTAACCCAAGTGCTCTGAACTGTTGAGCCTTCTTTTTCTTCCTTCCTCTTCTTTCCTTCCTTCCTTCCTTCCTTCCTTCCTTCCTTCCTTCCTTCCTTCCTTCCTTCCTTC